>NC_043007.1:21653957-21953957 GCF_006345805.1 Octopus sinensis
TTAAAGCAAAAATATTGCAGAAATAACTGGAGGCTATAAAGCATCTTCTTTCTACAGTTTAGGTGCAAATGCACACATATTCATGTGGCCATGCACACATAAAACTATAGAATAATTACAGTGATAAGAATAGCTGAGTCATTAACAAAATTCTGCTCCGTTTTCGTGGCTTTGTGGGGTATTTCATTTCATATCGAAAGCAAGTTAATAATTGTATATAGTCTTCAGTTTTAAGCTGGCTGTTAAAGTTTGGTGCTGTGGAATGTGCTTAAGAATTTGATGTGTGATAGATTGGTATCCCCCCTGCTTATGGGATGATTAATTTCTAATCTAATTTATATGTAGGATGTAGAAAAATTCCTTGTGTCTGCACAATGCGTGTGCATGTATGGGTTTTTTTTGCAGTTTTACGCACAAATATGTTAAGACTATAGAAACTTCCTTTATTACTCATATGGAGTGTCGTACGCATGTGCGCGCGTGCACACATGGTTGTAGGTGCAGGCATGGCTGTGTGGTTAAGAAACTTCCTTTGCAACTATGTGATTTTAAGTTCGATCCCACTTCACAGCACATTGGGCAAATATCTTCTGCTAGGCACCTGGGCCAACCAATACTTTGTGAGTGAATTTAGTAGATAGAAACTATGTAGAAGCCCATCAACATACACACACATGTGTATGTATTTTTATATATATATATATATATATCATCATCATCATCATCATCATTTAACGTCCGCTTTCCATGCTAGCATGGGTTGGACAGTTCAACTGGGGTCTGGGGAGCCCGAAGGCTGCACCAGGCCAGTCAGATCTGGCAGTGTTTCTACAGCTGGATGCCCTTCCTAACGCCAACCACTCCGAGAGTGTAGTGGGTGATTTTATGTGCCACCGACACAGGTGCCAGACGAGGCTGGCGAACGGCCACGCTTGGATGGTGTTTTTATGTGCCACCGCCACAGGTGCCAGACGAGGCTGGCGAACAGCCACGCTCGGATGGTGTTTTTATGTGCCACCGACACAGGTGCCAGACAAGGCTAGCAGACGACCACGCTCGGATGGTGTTTTTTTATGTGCCACCGACACAGGAGCCAGATGAGGCTGGCGATCGGCCACGTGCCCACAGCATGGAGGCCAGTCGGTGCGGTACTGGCTACGGCCACGTTCGGATGGTTTTCTTGTGTGCCACAAAGATACAAATTCCATTGATGTTCATCTATTTTGATTTTGTTTGATTTTTTGATATATATATGTGTGTATATATATATATGCGTGTGTGTATATATATGTGTGTGTGTGTATATATGTATATATATATAATATATATATATATATATATATATATGTGTGTATATATGTATTTGTGTGTGTGTGTGTTTATGTGTATATGTATGTATGTGTTTGCCTTTGTAGTTGTATATTATGTCCTCTCCCCCACCCCACCCCCATTATTGCTTGATAACTGGTGCTGGTTTATTTATGTCCTTGTATCTTAGCAGTTTGACAGAAAGAGACCGATAGAATAAGTGCCAGAACTTTTTAAAATAAAAGAAAGAAAAAATTTTTGAAGTCAATTCATTTAACTAATCTCTTCAAGGCATGGCTGCAATCCAATGACTGAAACCGGTAAAGGATAAAAAATTATTTATATAGAGTGTGTGTGTGTGTGTGTGTGTGTGTGTGCATTTTGGTAATTCATAACCTTAACTCCACACATTTTCATGTTGGTATTCAGGTGAATATTAGCTTGAAAGGATATTGGTAATCTTCTTGGGCCTTATTCACCAATAGCTGTGTAGGTTAATATCTGCCTGAATATCTGCATAAAATTCCAGCTTGGATATAAGTTCATTGACACACACCCTTGCCTCGTATACAACACATGGCTTTTGCTGGCATATAGGTTAGTGTTTGAAATTTTGTCTAGAGTAAAGGAATGGCTGTGTGGTAAGTAGCATGCTTACCAACCACATGGTTCCGGGGTCAGTCCCACTGTGTGGCACCTTGGGCAAGTGTCTTCTACTATAGCCTCGGGCCAACCAAAGCCTTGTGAGTGGATTTGGTAGACAGAAACTGAAAGAAGCCCATCGTATATATGTATGTATGTGTGTGTATATATGTTTGTATGTCTGTTTGTCCCCCCAACATCGCTTGGCAACCGATGCTGGTGTGTTTACGTCTCCGTAACTTAGCAGTTCGGCAAAAGAGTCCGATAGAATAAGTAGTAGGCTTACAAAGAATAAGTTCTGGGGTCGATTTGCTTGACTAAAGGTGGTGCTCTAGCATGGTCGCAGTCAAATGACTGAAACTAGTAAAAGAGATAAAAGAGTAATTTTACTAATCGGTGGATTATTCTAATCTGTCGTATTTATTTCTTTGTTGCCCACAGGGGACTAAAAATAGAGGAGACAAACAAGGGCAGACAAAGGGACTAAGTTGATTACATCAATCCCAGTGCGTAACTGGTACTTCTATAATCGACCCCGAAAGGATGAAGGGTAAAGTCGACCTCGGCAGAATTTGAACTCAGAATGTAATGGCAGACAAACTACCGCTAAGCATTTCGCCCTGCGTGCTAATGATTCTGCCAGCTCACCTCACATCTACTGTCATATTGATTGATTGATTAACCTTTAGTACACTGATTTGCTCCTAGAATTGTTTCCCCTGCCAATGCACTTTTTTGTTTTTTGAGGAAGCAAAAAACCTGAGCACCTTTTGTTTTTTTAAAACTGCCATAACTTTCTTTGTATTGTGTGTACAAACTTGGTTTTTGTATACTTATAAAGGAATGGATGAGTAAGATTTTTATGTAATACATTACATTCTGTTTTCATGTTGTGACATTGAAAAAGAAAAAAACAAAGACAAACAACACAAATATGTTGGCGTACTTTTATCATACCTTGATAACAGTCTATGAAGTTCTGAGGTGCAGTCTACCTTATGATCCATCTGACTGTGGTACCTCTGGAAGCAGGGTTATGGGCAGAGTGCCACATCACATTTTCTGCTCACGAACTGTTTTCACCAACTGATTTATTTGGATTTAAATATTTTTGCACATCTAGCAGTGCCATGGCACGTAAAAAGCACCATTCGAGCATGATCGTTACCAGCGTCACCTTACTGGCACTTGTGTCAGTGTACAGGTGACATGTAAAAAAAAAAAAATTTTCCGTGACTGCTGCCAGTACCACCTGACTGGCCCTCGTGCTGGTGGCACATAAAAGCACTCACTACACTGTCGGAGTGGTTGGCGTTAGGAAGGGCATCCAACTGTAGAAACTCTGCCAAATCAAGATTGGAGCCTGGTGCAGCCATCTGGTTCACCAGTCCTCACTCAAATCGTCCAACCCATGCTAGCATGGAAAGCGGACGTTAAACGACAACGATGATGATGATGAGCAGTAGTAATGTATGCTCTCTTAAAAAACAACCTACATTCCTTGATTTAAATCAGCCATATCCAACCCAAATGCCCTCCCCCTTTTTTTTATGTTCAAACTAATCAGATCCATCATCTCACACCTACCCTACAATGTCATTCTATAAAATAAACAATCACATGAAAATCTTGAAGCTAGAAGGAAATTTATGACTTCAAAACAATGTAAACAAGAGCATTCAGAGAGTGCAAGCCACCCCCAAGGCAACACCAAAGTCCTCTCAATGATTAGCCAGAGATGATTTTTTTAAATAACAATATCTGAAATAAATTAGATTGCTCTCACAAACGAGAAAACTAAGAATGAACCCAACTGCTCTCAAAAATTAATCCTTGTCCGGTACCGGATCAATCCCAAAATCTAATCAGTTTGTGCCAGCCATGAGGCCAAACATTCCTGAAAGTTTCATCCAAATCCATTTGGTGGTTCTTGAGATATCTTGTCCACAGACAAACTAAGTAAAAAACAAACATGTCTGAAAACAATACTTCTGCATTCACTAAGGCAGAGATAATAAATATGCATTACATACGACAAGTTTCACCGAATAATTGATATGAGTCTAAATATTTAATCCTTTAGCATTTAAATTACTCTGACAAATGCAATGTTGATTTATCTACGTTGCTTTGAACTGATGCTGCATTACCTTATAGCTGCAAGGTTTCTTATTTCTTTACTGCCCACAAGAAGCTAAACATAGAGGGGACAAACAAGGACAGACAAAGGGATTAAGTCAATTAGATTGACCCCAGAGTGTAACTGGTACTTAATTTATCGACCCCGAAAGGATGAAAGGCAAAGTCAACCTCGGCGGAATTTGGACTCAGAACGTAACAGCAGATAAAATACCTATTTCTTTACTACCCACAAGGGGCTAAACACAGAGGGGACAAAAAATGACAGACAAACGGATTAAGTCAATTTTATCGACCCTAGTGCATAACTGGTACTTAATTTATTGACCCCGAAAGGATGAAAGGCAAAGTCGACCTTGGCAGAATTTGAACCCAGAACATAGCGGCAGACGAAATACCGCTAAGTATTTCGCCCAGCGTGCTAACATTTCTGCCAACTCGCTGCTTATAGCTTCAAGGTTTCTGTAAGTTAATTGTTTACTTTTAGAATGACATTGTAGGGTAGGTGTGAGAGGCTAGATCTGGTTGGTTTGAACATAAAGCAGGTAGAACATTTGGACCAGATACAGTGCATTTAATTGCTAAAGAGTTAAATTTACCTATTCTAATTTATCTTTCACCAACCAATTAATATGGATCTAATTATTTTTGCACATCTAGCAACAGTATGTATGTTGTTTTCTTAAAAAACCATCTACCTGCTCTGATTTTAAGCGTCATAATTATCAGGTACATCATAACTATACTGAGCAATATAGAAATATACTAGCAATATCGCCCGGCGTTGCTCGGGTTTGTTTCAACCCTTTAGAATTGGAATTTTTGAAAAGTAAAAATTTTGCATTATGTAGCTTGTTATTCTCTTTAAGTGAACATTTTTCTGGTTGAAATACACCGAAAAATGGTGACACAGCAGTCAAAAATTCGTAAAAAATAGGGATTTTCATAGTAAAAAAGCACCTTTTTGATGTAAATAATTTTTGGTGTTAACATGGTCCGATTTGAATTTTTTCTTCTACGGAAGGAAGAGCAAGCCTTCTTCTATCATACTCTCAATTTTGATCAACTTGCGCCGTAGGGTCTCGGAGGAGATAGTGTTAGTTGAAGGCTACCAAACCTGCCATACACAGACAACTTCAGCTTTATATATATAGAGAGATTGAGAAAAAAGAACATTCTTTTCTGGCTGTCAGCTGATTGTAGACATCACTACTGTCATAACATGAACCATTTAGGAGAACAATGCTCTTACATGAGCACTCAAATCTGCTAGAAACCCCTCATCAAACTAATGACAATGCTGCCACTTACAGCAGCAAGTCGTTGCTACCATACAGTACCTATTTACAGCTGGGTGAGAGCTAAGAGTTAAATGTCTTACCACGTGGGAGAGAGTTGTGTCTTACTAATGGCTAAATCAGTGCTGAAGGTGGAATACGAACAGCTGGTCTTTTAGTTGAATCATCATCATCATCATCATTAACATCCGTTTTCCTTGCTGGCATGGGTTAGACAGTTTGACTGGAGCTAGTAAGCTGGAGAGCTGCACCAGGCTCCAGCTGTCCATTTTGGCTTGGTTTCTACAGCTGGATACCTTTCATAAAACCAACCACTTTACAGAGTCTAGTGGAGGAGGCGTCTTTTATGACTTTGCCTTTCATCCTTTCAGGGTCGATAGATTAACCCTTTAGTGTTCAGATTAATATATCAAAAGTAATCCTTATTTATTTACATTTTATAAAAATGAATCTGGTATTATCTCGTAGCTTCAAGAGTTGAAAGATGTAATTGTTTATTTTTAGAATGACATTGCAGGGTAGGTGTGAGATGCTGGTTCTGGCCAGTTTGAGCATAAAATGAGTAGAATATTTGGGCTAGATACAGCACTGGGGTCGATATAATCGTATTTTATGTGTCACCGGCACATTGACATGTAAAGGCCTTCCATGCTTGTAACTGTGCAATTTTTAAAAAAAGGGGACCAGTTTGGGACTCATTGATAGTAAATAATTTTAAGGTGAATGGTACAAAATGCTTCCAAAAGATCTTGTCTAAAAAGACCATTTGGCATCTTTCATGCATATTATTGTGGAATTTGGAAATTGTTGAAGAAGACTAAGGAATTAACAAGGCAAAAAAAACAAACGTACACTGACATGAACATCTGATTCAGGTGTACCAGTCAAAAAAAAAAGTCGTTTCATACCGTTTTTTTTTTCTCATGGAAGGTTCTTAGATCAATATGCAGAATCTATTTAACATACAGGTTACCCCATAAGCTCTTTTATTCTCTTTTACTTGTTTCAGTCATTTGACTGTGGCCATGCTGGAGCACCACCTTTAGTCGAGCAAATCGACCCCAGGACTTATTCTTTGTAAGCCTAGTACTTATTCTGTCAGATTCTTTTGCTAAACCACTAAGTTACAGGGACCTAAACTCACCACCATCAGTTGTCAAGTGATGTTGGGGGGACAAGCACAAACACATAGACACACACACACACATACACACACACACACACATATATACAACGGGCTTCTTTCAGTTTCCGTCTACCAAATCCACTCACAAGGCTTTGGTTGGCCCGAGGCTATAGTAGAAGACATTTGCCCAAGGTGCAACGCAGTGGGACTGAACCCGGAACCATGTGGTTGGTAAGCAAGCTACTTACCACACAGCTACTGTGTATGTATATGCGCGTGTGTGTGTGTGTGTGTATATATATGTATATACACACATACATATTTATATGTGTGTGTAAGAATTTAGAAACTTGAAGAATGTGAAATATTTCCTTCTCAGAATGGTGAATCTCAAAGCAGATAAAGCTGTAAAGAATAATACCCATTGGGCATAAACTCACATCTGTACTAGCTTTTGACTTTTCCCATCCCAATGGTTTTTAACCCAATATTTACAGGTTACTAATTATAGCTTTATATGCTTCAAGACTCACTGTTGCAAAGAAGAAAAAAAAAGAATTCTGTAAGGGCACATACACACACACACACGCATGTATGAACAGTGATATCCATCTATAAATGAATAACTCTACTGGTTTTAGAGGTGGGAAAGGGGGAAATGGAAGTTGTGGTGTTCATGCTATCATTGAATGAAATTACCATCATATAATCAAAGCTAAGCGATTTCGTAGGATTACAAGCAGGTCATTGACTCTGATTGCCAGTATTTGGCTAATATTCAAACCATGGTCTTGGCTTCTGGTCTACTACACTAATATGTATTCGTGCATGCATATAATATTTCTATATACAATAGAGGGAAAGAGAGGGTGAGTTACAGCTGTAGTCTTTCAATGTACTCGTAGAATTTTCTCCTTATTATTAAAAGGGTAATGGTCTAGAAGAATTGTTGGAACATTAGAGATTATGCCTTCTGTTCTGTAGTTTATAGACTTTTATGCTATCAGTTCAAATCCTGCTCAGGTCGACTTTGTACATCTCCTAAGGGTCAATAGTATATACGTACATATTTCTTTACTACCCACAAGGGGCTAAACACAGAGGGGACGAACAAGGACAGACAAACGGATTAAGTCGATTACATCGACCCCAATGCGTTACTGGTACTCAATTTATCGACCCCGAAAGGATGAAAGGTAAAGTCGACTTCGGCGGAATTTGAACTCAGAACATAACGGCAGACGAAATACGGCTACGCATTTTGCCTGATGTACTGTTTCTGCCAGCTTGCCGCCTAAGGGTCAATAGTATATACATACCAGTCAGGAACTGGGGTTGGTGTAATAAACCATTCTCTTCCTGCAAGATTTTTGGCCTGGAATCTAAATAAGAAATTACTATTGTTGTTGTTAACATTATCATCATCATTATTATTATTATTATTAAGGCGGTGAACTGACAGAATGGTTAGCATTCCGGGCAAATTGCTTAGCAGTATTTCGTCCATCTTTACATTCTGTGTTCAATTTCCGCCGAGGTCAGCTTTGCCTTTCATCCTTTTGGGGTCAATGAAATAAGTACCAGTTGATCACTGCAGTTGATGTAATCCACTAGGCCCCTACCCCCCAAAAAAACAAAATTTAGGCCTTGTGCCTATAGTTGAAAGGATTATTATTATTATTATTATTATTATTATTTAAAAATAAGGCAATGAGCTGGCAGGATCATTAGCGCATCAGACAAATTGCTTAGTGGAATTTCTTACATCTTTGCATTCTGAGTTCAAATTCCGCCAAGGTTGACTTTGTCTTTCATCTTTTCAGGGTTGATAAAATAAGACCCTACTGATCCCTGAGGTCGATGCAATCAAGTAGCCCCTGTTCCCAAAACATCAGGCTTTGTACATATAATAGAAAGGATTGTTATTATCATCATCATCCTCATCATTGTCATCATCATCATCATCATCATCATCATTATTATTATTATTGTTATTGTTATTGTTATTATTATTATTATTATTATTGTAAAGTGGTGAGCTGGCAGAATTGTTAGCATATTTAGTGGTACTTCTTCTGGCTTTTGTGTTCTGTGCTCAAATTATGCCCTGATCCACTTTATCTATCTTTCAAGGTCACTAAAATAAAGTACCAGTCAGGTAGTGGGATCTATAATAATTCTGTTGACCCCTCTTCTCTCCTTCAAAATTGCTGGATGTAACAAAATTAGAAGGAATTATTATTATTATTAGAAAAGTTGCAATCTGGCAGAGTTGTTAGAGCATCAGAAAGAATGCCTTGTGGTATTTTGTCCCAACATTTTACATTCTGAATTCAGGTCTGCCTTTCATCTTTCTCTGGTTGATAAAATAAAGAGGACAGGGAGCTTCTTGATTTACGTGACTAGCCCCCACCTTCTAAATCTGTTGAACCTGTTCCTAATAAGGTTCCCAGATATGAGGCTCTCATCTGTTAAGAGAAGGAGTGTATATCTACCTACTGATGTCTACTTTATTACCTGGTGCCATAATCTTCTACAATTTACAACCTATTTCTCTCTCTCTCTCTCTCTCTCCCTCCCTCTCTCTCTCTCTCTCTCTCTCTCTCTCTCTCTCTCTCCTCTCTCTCTCTCTCTCTCTCTCTCACACACACACACAGTTTTTGCAACAGAAAGTAACTGGTGCCATAGTTTTCTTTATTCTTTATAGTGACAAAAATATTTTCATTTTTCCATTTGGTTTGTAAGATTTGAAGTGAACTTCTATACGGAAACTGATTTTGTTGTATCTTGGTAGGATCATTACACCAATAATAAACACATGCACTGGTTTTCTTTCACTTCTTTATTATTTGTCAGTTGGTTAACCATTTCACCAATTAACTAATTGATTGATTAATTGTTCGATCAGTCAATCAACTAGGTTTATCAAAATCCTTTCGTTACCATTTGTGACCTCATCAACAATCTGCCTTCTCTACTCCAAATCTACTTCAGGTCTGTCTATTGAAAAAAATTTGTTTCATAGCTAGCCATTTTTGTCTTGAACGGTTTATTTTATTAATATCAGAAACACTTATTTCTGAATAATAATAATAATATAAATTTTATCCATTCTTATAAAAATGCACTAATTTCTAGAAGCTATTTTACATTACTAATATACATAGATAGAGGATTCTGCTCAAACACATTTGCCAATGTAAAGTAGCAAGCTGGCAGAATCGTTTGCACATTGGACAAAATGCTTAGCTATATTTCTTCCATCATTTCACATCCTGAACTCTAAATCCTGACATGGTCAACTTTGGTTTTCATCCTCACAGTCAAGTACCGGAGCCAATGAAACAACTGATCCTACGCCTCGTAAAATTCCTGGCTTTCTGCCAAAATTTGAAACCAGTTATTATTCTCCAACATGTCTCTGAAGTTTATAGGTAGGAGTCGAATGATGCAATTATAAGAGAGAAAAATAGAGGAAATAAAACTCTGTTATTAATTCAAGTTGAAAGTCAGTTCACTTCTGTATATCAAACAGCAATTCTACTACATACTGGCTATTCTTGTGTAACACCTATTATCTTACCTGTGCTTAGAACCAACAAATTATTTTCTGTACTTTTGCATAAAACGTATTTTAAGAATGTAAATACTGCTTAAGCCACTTGAGAGCTAAGAACCGGTACTAGAGTCTGGCTTCTCATATTAAACAAGATCATCATCGTCATTGTTTAACGTCTGCTTTCCATGCTGGTATGGGTTGGATGGTTTGACTGAGGACTGGCAAGCCAGAAGGCTGCACCAGGCTCAATCTAATCTGGCAGAGTTTCTACAGCTGGATGCCCTTCCTAACGCCAACCACTCCGAGAGTGTGGTGGGTGCTTTTACATGCCACCGGCATGAGGGCCACTCAGGCAGTTCTGGCAATGAGCACACTCAAAAGGTGTTTTTTACGTGCAACCTGCACGGGAGCCAGTCTCGCGGCACTGACAATGACTACACTCAAATGTTGTTCTTCACGTGCCATGGCGATGCTGGCAAGATAAAATATAGAAAACAACATTTACTCCTATAGAGTATGCCAGTCCATCTTGGGTGACAATTCCAGAGGATCTGGGACTTACTTCTGACAGTTTGTTGGGTTTAATGTATTATCCACGTTGGCAATAAAACACTTGCCTGAAGTGTATTTGATCTCAAAACCTCGAGTTCAATGCCACACCATATCCACTCAGCCATTTTGTTTTGATTTGCATAAAAATGTCAGGTACCATTAAAGAGATAACCTTGTTTCTAAAGCTATATGAACAGATCCTTATTGGATTATTGGCAAAAGATGTTTTATATACATTTAGAGTAAACACTTGAGGGCTGAGGGTGGTGCCATACTCCAGCTCCGAATGCAGGAGTCAGTGTTTCATCAGGCAGCGAAGCAGCACTGTTGGTGTTACATCTCCTTCCATAAGAGCTGTCCTGGGCCACCTACTAATATAGAAGGTGGCCCAGGAGCAGAAGTTTTGTTTGAGTCAGATGTTGCAACTGTAGGCCAGGTGTTTTTTTTTTCATATATATATATATATATATATGCCTATCCCTACACAAAAATATATATATATATATACCTATCGGGAAGGTTTACGAAAATAAACAAAAGACGGATGCAGGTGGAGTACAAACAAACAAATGTATTAGTATGGCGCTCAGGAATAGAAATAGAACAAGTCTTTTACGTTTCAAGACTACGCTCTTCGACAGAAAGATACACAGAAAAGAAACAAAGAGAGAAAAAAATGCGTGTAGGAGCTAACGGTCTATCGATATATACCTATCCCTACGCAAAAACTATATATATATATATATATATACCTTGCTAGAAATATATTAACTGCAATATATTTTGTTGTATGAATGGATAATGAGTAAGAAACCAGAACCAAAGTTCCATAAAATAGTGTAGAGATCCTTCCCAAATCATATAGACCAGCGTTTCTCAACCGGGATTTCCCCGGGACCCTAGGGTTATGCAAAAGGTTTCTAGGGGTTCCGTGAGAAAGAACGAGACAAGCTAACTCTAATTTCATGATCGTAATATTACTATACATGCACAACATATTATTGGTTTATTGTAATATTGTAATATAGACCTCATCCTATCTAACCTATTATGTTATCAAAAAATATAACAACTATTAGATATATATATATATGGTATTTACTACGTAAACTATGATGCAAAAATATGAGAAAGGTATGGTATATAATTTTTATGTGCAGGAGTTTCTTGAAACATGTAATTTATTTTAAGGGTTATGCAAGGGTAAAAATGTTCAGAAACACTGGGTCTCTATCCCAGTTTCCTATTTCTTTATTGCCCACAAAGGGCTAAACATAGAGGGGACAAACAAGGACAGACAAAGGGATTGAGTTGATTAGATCGACCCCTAGTGCGTAACTGGTACTTAATTTATCGACCCTAAAAGGATGAAAGGCAAAGTCGACTTCGGCGGAATTTGAACTCAGAACATAACCACAGACGAAATACTGCTAAGCATTTCGCCCGGTGCACTAACGTTTCTGCCAGCTCGCCACCTTATTCTAGTTTCCTTGGTACATATATTTTTCCCATGGATGGGACGCTAGTCCATTGCAGGATTACTCATTTTTACCAACTCAGTGGACTGGAGTAATTTGAAATGAAGTGTTTTGTTCAAGCACACAATACATCACTGATAGGAATTGAAACCACAATATTATGATCATGAATTCACCACCCCTAACAACTAAGCCATGTGCCTCCTCCACAATTAAAACAGTAATAAAGTAATATGGTCAGATATTATCTTTAAGAATTTGAGTTTGTGTGGTAATGCTGGTTCCAAATTTTGGCACAATGCCAGTATGTTCGGGGGGAGGGTGTAAGTCGACTTACATCGTCCCCAGTGCACAACTTGTACGTATTTTATCGACCCCCGAAAGGATAGAAGACAGAGTCAACCTTGGTGGAATTTGAACTCGGAGCATAAGGACGGATGAAAAGCCACCAAGCATTTTGCCCACCGTGCTAATCCTTCTGCCAGCTCCCTGCCTTTGTGTGGCACTGTGAATAAAGGGTTTATCCTCAGACTTTTACACTCTATCAAACAATCCTGCTTTGAATTGATGGGGGGTGGGAAAGAAAGTATAAAAAAAAAAAAAACCAAAAAAAAAAGCCTAGCTATAAAGCAGCTTCTCTTTTCTTCTTTCGACTTCCTTGATATTTCATTTCAGTTTCTGCTTATAGTCACTAGAAAACAGCTCACACACCTTTGATCAGATTTCCTCATTCTCCCTTCCCTTCCTTCCTCGCCTCACCACACCTACCATAAACTGCCTACACTTTTCACAAAACTTTTACCTATATTTTCTCTCAGAATTGCTTGTTTGCTCTTACTTCCACCAATGCCTCCCCTTCCTCCTCCTTTCTCTTTCTCTCTCTCTCTCTCTGTCGCTAACCTATAAGACATAAATAATTCTTTGTAATTTTTCCATATGTTCAGTTATTTTCAATTCCAGCTTCTACGAAATTGTGACTTTGTTTCTTTCTATAAACATTGTCTCAGATCGAAAAATGATAAGCTGTGGCAGAAGCGTTTGTGTGTGGCAAAGTTAGAGCTTTAGATGAAAAATGATAATTCCACAGTTTAAATTTATTCATTTCTTCTTTTTATTATTATTATTATTATTATTATTATTAGCTGGTAGAATCGTTACTGTGCCCAGACAAAATGTTTTGTAGCATTTCTTCCAGCTCTTAGCATTCCGAGCCTAAATTTCTACCAAGGTTGACTTGCTTCCTTTCAGAAGTCAATAAAATAAGTACCAGTTATACTCTTGGGTTACTATAATGATTAATCTATTTCCTCCAAAATTTCTAGCCTTGTTCTAATAGAAAATATTATTGTTGTTGTTGTTATTGTCTCTAAGGTGGTGAGCTGGCTGAATTGTTAGCACGTTGGGCGAAATGCTTAGCAGCTTTTCATGCTTTTACGTTCTGAGTTCAAATTCCACTGAGGTCAGCTTTATTGTTCGTTTTTCAGGGCTGATGTAATCAACTTATCTCCTCTCCACAAACTTGCTGGCCTTGTGCCAAAATTTGAAGCCATTATTAATTATTCTAGTTTGTTCTACTTGTCATGGCTATAGCTATGCACTGGAGCCTGACCATCAAGCAATTTTTACATCTTAGGAGAACATTTTGCTGCCATTTCAAATACAACCATTCTTTTCTTTCTTTTTTTTTTCCTTTTTTTTTTTTTTTGTAAATGTGATTTCTTATATTCATTAACACAAGGCCTCAAATTAGCAACGAAGAGAGAAGTAGTAGTAGTAGTTAACTGAATGAAAACCCCCTGTTTGTCCCCCCAACATCACTTGATAACTGATGCTGGTGTGTTTACGTCCCCATAACTTAGTGGTTCGGCAAAAGAGACCGATAGAATAAGTACTAGGCTTACAATGAATAAGTCCTGAGGTCAATTTGCTTGACTAAACGGCAGTGTTCCAGCATGGCCACAGTCAAATGACTGAAACAGGTAAAAAATAAAAGTGTGTATGCGAATACATATATGCGTGTCAGTATGTATGTATAATATTTTTAATCAAAAAGAATATTCTGTTTTTCTCCTGTGTGTTTTTTTTTCCTAAATTCCATCCATTGTTCTTCTTCAACAATATATATATATATATGTAATATTTATCTATTTTATTATCGTATATTACCGTTATACCAACGAGGCACTTCTGATCGCATCAGATTAGAATGTGTTTGGTTTAAGTCTGTAGCGCCTGCTATTTTGAGAGGTTGACTCGTTGCCTAATTATGTTCCAGTTCCTTGTTGGCTTCACAATATACTTTGGTATTTCTGCGTTTCTACCTCTTCAGCTGTCAGCACAGAAAAACATTGAAAGTAATATGTGGGTGTGAGGATACACACACACACACACACACACACACATATATACATATGTATATACATCTATCTGTTTATTTATGTATGTATGTATGGTTTACATGTGTGTATAGTTTTGTGAGTGAGGTTAAGATTCCCAGACGTGAAGCTCTCATCTGTTAAGAGAAGGAGTGTATATCTACCTACTGATGTCTACTTTGTTACCTGGTGCCATAATCTTCTACAGTATACAGCCTCTCTCCCTCCCTCCCTCTCTCTCTCTTCTCTCTCTCTCTCTCTCTCTCTCTCTCTTCATCCATCCATCCCTCCCTCTATCTCTTTCTAACACTGCCAAATATATATCACTATATATCACTTATTGCTTTCTGGTTAAAATGAAAAACTCCATCATCGTTATAATGATGATGTCATAGCATCGCATATCAGGATATTATTATGGCGAGCTGGCAGAATCGTTAGCATGTCGGACAATGTGCTTAGCAGCATTGCTTCTGGTTTCACGTTCTGCATAAAAAAGGTGGCCAAGTTCAACTTTACTTTTTATTCTTTCAGCTACCCCCACATCCAAATTGCAGGCCTCCTGCTTATAGCAGAAAGAATGATGATAATAATAAAAATAATAATAAAAATAATAATAAAAATAATAATAAAATTTTCCAAATGATTTGACAGGCATTCCCTAGAACAATACTCTGTGCAAAACCAAAAATATGGCACCCTGGTCATAATACCGATTTGAACTTGGTGTTTCTTGAGGTCTCTGGGTGAAAGCAAAAACTAAACATATAATAATGATAATAATAATTATAAGAACTGCTCATGTACTGAGAAGAGCACTATCGCTGTGAAAATAACATCCATCCATGAATTCATTTATTTATTAATTTTTAAATACATATTTTATCTGTGAATTTGCGCGTGTAATCTGGGATTGCATACAATGCCCTTCCCTGCCCTAGGTTTATGGAAAACACTCGTCGAGAAACGGAAGAAAATTTGAAGAAAGAAGGAAAAAATAATAATAATAATAATAATAATTATAATAATAAAAATAATAGTAATAATAATGGTTTCAAATTTTGCCACAAGGGCAGCAATTTGTGGGGAGGGAATGAGTTGATTATATTGACCCCCGGTGTTTCACTGGTACTTAATTTATCAACCCTAAAAGGATGAAAAGCAAAGTCGACCTTAGCAAAATTTGAACTCAGAACGTAGCAACAGATGGAATATTGATGATGATGATAATGATAATAATTATAATAATAATTATTATTATTATTATTATTATTATACTTTCTACTAAAGGCACAAGGCCTGAAATTTGGGGGGAAGGGCAAGTCAATTATATCAACCCCAGTACACAACTGGTACTTGTTTCATTGACCCCAAAAGGATGAAAGGTACAGTCTACCACCAGGGTGGAATTTGAGGGGGACAATATAAAGACAGACATAGAGTGCAGGGAGGGGGTTACATATAATGAAATGATAAAATAATTAAATAATAAAACAAAATAGTATATACAAAGGTTTAAAAAAAAGCAGGGTTGAGGGGGATGGTAGAGATGTAGCCCTCCTAATACAGGATGACCTCTAGGGATAATCAGGGAACCCCATTGCTGCTGAGGTTGATTTTGCCTTTCAACCTTTCGGAAGTCAATAAGTCCCAGACATGTACTAGGTGTCAATGTAATCAATTAGCCTCTCCCCCCTCAAAAATTTCAGGCCTTCTGCCTGTAGTAGAAAGGATTACTTTATTAATCTGAATTCTAATCTCACCAAGGTCAACTTTGCCCTTTATCCTTTTGTAGTTGATAAAATGATTAGCAGTTGAATACAAGGGTCAATTTAAGTCTTCTTCTTCCATTCTCACCACCACCATCACCATCACCATCATCATCATCATCATCATCATAAGTCCCTCTTCAGCCAAGTCCTCATGACTTTTTTTTAAATTCTGTTTTAAATGGAAGGTGAGGTTTGAAAGGGATGTGCTCCTCCACCCTACCCTTACCTCCAGTAAATTTGTTGGGAACGCGAGTGAATTTGGAGAGGGTGGCCCAAGTGAGTGGTCCTCCTCTACGCTGGCACCCAGGCTGAGGTACACTTGCCATGATGCTCCCAATGAGTTGGGTGACTGCCTCTGGAGCTTTGAGTTTCCTTGGTTGCTCCTGGGGTGTTTTTTTTACTTCCTATTAGGTACTTTGTTAATATTTTTTACAGATTGTTGTTTTATTTTTTTACACATTTCTGTGTAAATCCCCAGTTTTTTGTCTTTGTTTTTTGTCCTATATGTTTTTGCAGCCCTTGTGGACAATAAAGAAAAAATTATTATTATTGAGTGAGAGAGCAGTACATGCCATCAAAGTGACACTGGGGTAAAATATACGAAGCCCAGTATACCCATCATGACTACTCGTCTGATAAGGGTACACTAAGCTCATGCATCACAACTATATGTGCATGACATGGTAATTTCATATTATTCAAACCCCAAAGAATTCCTCTCAACACATGGCTATGATGCTCCCCCACTTCTTCTGCTTGTGATCAGAGATGCACATATCATCAGCCACTAAGGGTGTCACTTTGATGACCATCCCATATATTTTGGAGTCTCTAGGATTGCACTGTCTAGTATGTCTTTTTCCTTTTTTTTCTCTCTTTAATGGCTGGCTGCAACTTGAATGAGATTTAACTGCTATTTCTAGCATGTTGAACAACTGCATAAAAGCTCTCTGCTATGTGGTTTTATGGTATTGGTGAAGGTGATATAATCACCTGAGTAGAGGCTTTACGTGAACTAGTTTCATTTCATTAATTAACAAGTTCAAATTCCACTGGGATGAACTTTGCTTTTAATTCTTATGAAGCCAGCGAAATAAGGACTAGTAATAATCTAAGACCAATTTAATCAATTTTATCTGCTTTATCTTCTTAAGGCAGTGCAAGTGATAGACTTATCAACCAGTATTGGAAAGAATGAATATCACACAGTGTAAAGCAGCAAGCTAGCAGAAATGTTAGCACGCCGGGCGAAATGCTTAGCAGTATTTCGTCTGCCGCTGCGTTCTGAGTTCAAATTTCGCCAAGGTCAGCTTTGCCTTTCATCCTTTCGGGGTCAATAAATTAAGTACCTGTTACGCACTGGGGTTGATATAATCGACTTAATCCGTTTGTCTGTCCTTGTTTGACCCCTCTGTGTTTAGCCCCTTGTGGGTAGTAAGGAAATAGGTATTTCATCTGTCTTTACGTTCTGAGTTCAAATTCTGCCAAGGTTGACTTTGCCTTTCATCCTTTCAAGATCAATAGAATAAGTACCAGTTGAACACTGGGGTTGTTGTAATCTACTATACCCCCCCTCTAAGAAAATCACTGTAGAGAAATAAGAACTTAACCTGGAAAGATTCTCTGATCTCCGAGCTGAGCTGTGCACCCTGTTGAGTAACATTAGTCCAGAGATCCTTCAGAGGAACCCCATTCTGGCTGCTTGTACTCATGATCGTATTCTTTCAATCATTACCCAACATTATTGACCATAGGTGAAGATAGAATTGAAAACTAGATGGAACATTGCAAGTTTGGCTTTTCATACCAACTTCTTCTCTTCTGAGCATCGAATGCTGGAGATGGTGCATTACTGTGCCAAACACATACAATTCCAGCATCGAATTCAACTTCCTGCTTCCCATCACTCATGAATGTGACCCCAAAATATTCTAAAGTTCTCTGCTTGCTTCGGTGATGATCCACTAACATACAGATTTCACTGAAAAGACTGTTGAAATTGCTAAGAAAATAATTGCCATGGCTACCACATTAGCTCTATAATATTATAAATTATAAATATTGGTTTCTATTGTTTAATCACAAAGTTCTTATATTACAAAATAGGTGAGTAATGAAAAGCTGCAGTAGTCGTACCTTTACCCTGGGGCATTAGCAACAATTTTGTAATGCAATCAGACGTCAGAACTAACTTTCTGGTTTCTGCCGCTTACCAACATTGACTACAAAACTTTGGTTATTGAATTAAGCTCAAAGCAAATTTCGTTCGAGTAAGAAGTATAAAGTAATCAATTGAATTAACTTCCACAATATTTACTGTTTGTTCAAGAAGTTGTTATTCCATGCAAACCACGGGAGATACAAAGTGAATCCTGCTGGGATTTGGAATCAGAGCATTGGATTGAGGGCCGAACCGAAGTACTGGAAGCAAACATAAACATGCACATATGCACACATACACGCACACACACACACACTTGCACACGTCTCCGAGCCAGCATGGAAGGTGAATGCTAAATGATGTTCTAATACTAATAATGATAATGGACTCTCCCGTCAAAGACGATATATGAGCATTTGAATAATCCTTTTTATGAAAGGCACAAGGCCTGAAATTATGAGAGAGGGGACTAGTCAATTACATCGACCCCACCACCATCCTCAGTATTTCACTAGTACTTAATTTATCGACCCCGAAAGGACGAAAGGCAAAGTCGACCTCGGCAGAATTTGAACTCAGAACATAAAGACAAGACAAAAGGCCACTAAGCATTTTGTCTGGTATGCTAACGATTTTGCCACCTTAATAATGATGATGATGATGATGGTCCTTTTTGTTATAGGCACAAGGCCTGAAATTTGTGGGGAATGGGTATTGGTCAAGTATATCGACTCTTATTTTATCAATCCTGAAAGGATGAAAGGCAAAATCCACCTCGGTAGAATTTGAACTTAGCTGGACGAAATGGTGTTAAGCATTTTGTCTGGCATGGTAATAGTTCTGCCAGCTCACTGCCTTCTAGTGGATAATTGAATAATAATAATGATGATGATGATAACAATAATGATGATGATGATAATGATAACAATAATGATGACGATGATGATAATAATAATAATGATAATAATGATGATGATGATTTCTTTCTTTCCTTCTTTTTGTTATAACCACAAAGCCTGAAACATTTGGAGAGGGGACTAGTTGATTACATCAGCCCTACTACTCAACTGGTATTTATTTCATTGACATGTTGGAGTCTCCTGTTGATTTCTTCTTTTAGTTATGAGACTTTAACCCTCTTAGCATTCAGATTACTTTGTCAAATGTGATTCTTATTTATTCACCTTGTTTTGAATTAGTCGTGCATTATCTCATAGCTTTGAGACTTCAGTGATGTGGTTGTTTGTTTTTAGAACGATATGACAGGCTAAGTGTGAGAGACCAGATCTGGCCTCTTTAACCCTTTCAATACCAACCCAGCTGAAACCACCTCTGGCTTTGTAGTACGAATGTCTTGTTTTCATAAGTTTTGAATCAAAATCTTCCACCAAACCTTAGTCACAATTTACGTTCCTAACACTAGCTTAATGATAACTAAGATATTTTACTAAATTCTTTGTTATCATCATCATCATTGTTTAACATCTGCTTTCCATGCTAGCATGGGTTGGACGATTTGACTGAGGACTGGCAAACCAGATGACTGCACCAGGCTCCAATCTTGATCTGGCAGAGTTTCATGTTTTTTCACATGCCACCGGCACAAATGCCAGTAAGGCAATGCTGGTAATGATCACACTCAAATGGTACTTTTTACATGCCAAAGAAACACAGAACATCTTAAAATAAATACAGTGATGAAAAGGTTAAATGCCAAAGAGTCACTTCTGCTGATGACTTAAAGACAAGTCTACAGACGAGATATAAGAAAGGATTTTTATACAAAGTGACCAGCATGCTAGTTCAAGACTTTGTCTTTGCTCTTAGTTCTTGAAGATGATCCAAAACAGCTTAGTTCATAAATTCTTTACAGCTTTATATATAGCAACTTAGCCTCCATTTGTTGTGATTCAATATCTATATATAGTCTTATGTTCCGTTATTTTTGCCAACTCACTGCCACGTTGATTGTAAATATTACAAAGCTTTCTTCCTTATTTAATATTATTTTGGAGGCATTCCTTTAGAAAACATGTGTTTGGCAATCAGTAGTAATAATGTAGAACTTCCTGTACTTCTTAGCTGCATCATTAAATTTATTCTTGTTTCCCATTATTTTTCTCTTCCTGTCCACCATTGCTGCTTCTTAGAGTCTGCTTTTTTTTTTTTTGCTTTTTTGCTTTTTTGTCAGATTCTTGTCACCCTCTTCGAGATGCAGTTTCCTTTCACACTGTTTTAATTTCTTGTTCCAAATTCACTTGTTAAAAAAGATTTAAACTCAGCCCAACTTTTCTTAGTGAAAAACAACCACTTTTAGTTATTGCAGGTATGGCTGTGTGGTTAAGAGGCATGCTTTGCAACCATGTGGTTTTGAGTTCACTCCCACTATGTCGTGTCTTAACCCTTTAGTATTTAAACCGGCCATATCCGGCCAAAATATTTAATCTGTTTTATGTTCAAACTGACCAGATCCAGGCTCTCACACCTACCCTACAATGTTATTCTACATTAAGTAATTACACCATCAAGATCTTGAAGATATGAGATAATGCATGATTAATTCAAATCAATGGGAATCAATAGGCATTGTGTTTGATTGAATAATCTGAACACTAAAGGGTTAAGCAAGTGTTTTTATACTGTAGGCCCAGGCCAACCAATCCTTTGTGAGTGAATTTGGCAGGTAGAGATTTTGCAGAAGCCCATTGTACATATATTGGTTTCAAATTCTGTCCACAGTCCAGTAACTGAAGCAAGTAAAAGATAGAAAAGTAGGCTTATTAGAACCAGTGATGAAAATTACAGGGTCTTTGGATAATGTCGGGTGGATTGAGTACAAATAGTCAACTAGACCAGCTTATGGATGATTCTTCATAAATTGTATTATTTTAAATTTAAATTTGTATTATTTGTCATTAATTATAATTATATTACTCTTTATTCTTTTACTTGTTTCAGTCATTTGACTGTGGCCATGCTAGGGCACCGCCTTTTGTCGAGCAAATCAACCCCAGGACTTATTCTTTGTAAGCCTAGTACTTATTCTATTGGTCTCTTTTGCCGAACTGCTAAGTTACGGGGACGAAAACACACCAGCATCGGTTGTCAAGCGATGTTGGGGGGGCAAACGCAGACACACAAACATATACACGCACATACATATACATATACATATATATATATATATATATAATACATATATATACGATGGCTATAGCCCCGAGGTGACCGGAGCTTTGTGATTGAATTCGGTAGGTGGAAGTTACTGCCGTGTGTGTACATGTGCGTGTAGGTGCTTGTGCCTCAACCAAAGAGAGAGAGGGGGCTTCTTTCAGTTTCCGTCTACCAAATCCACTCACAAGGTTTTGGTTGGTCCGAGGCTATAGTGGAAGACACTTGCCCAAGGTGCCACGCAGTGGGACTGAACCCGGAACCATGTGGTTCATAAGCAAGCTACTTACCACACAGCCACTCCTACGCCTATTGTCTTTATTTGTATTGAAACTGCAACTTGTAAAAAACAAATATAAAAAGGATGATCACAAAATGCTTTCATTCTTGCTATGAAAAAAAAAAATTCCAGGTTTAGGCTTTGGCAGGGAGGGCTCAGTCATAACAGAGGAACAAAATATGTTATTGGTGGATGAAGGAACATTGGTTCCTATGTGGAAAGAAAGAGAAGAGAACTGAATGTATGCCCTCCCAAGGTCATGGAGGAAGGCAGTTAGTAAATTTAACAGATGGAGAGAGAGAGAGTATGTATGTGTGTGTGTGTGTTCTAGCAATAGAATTTAAGAGTTGATGTGTGAGTGTGATGGAAGTAGATGGGAATATAAATGTGAAAGGATGGAAAAATAAATGAATGAATAGTTCTTAAGTAGATAATAATTATTATCATTCATTATCCAGTAATTAATTAATATTGAACCACAAATCAGGAAGTACCTTTGTATATTTATTTTAAGTTAATGAATGAATTATTGTGATAGAATTAAATCAGAGTTAATTATCAAAAGTTAACGAACACGTGAACAATTACACCATTAAATATTTAAATTGGGAAATTTTTGTTAATAATTATTAATGCATAAATTAATGAAATATAGGGTATTTAGGGTGGATAAAATCATAGAAACAATTAAGTGAATCAGGAATAATGCTTAATTAGTTGATTATTAATAATTAGACTGGCACATGTATGGGTGCGTGGATAAAGAAGTTTACTTCACAACCACCTAGTTTTGGGTCCAATTCCACCGTGCAGTACATTGGGTAATTGTTGTCTACTAAATCCCTGAGACAACTAAGGCCTTGTGAGTGAATTTGGTTTCCAAATTTTCTACCATACTGGTTGGCCTGGGACTATAGCAGAGCTGGCAGAATCGTTAGCATGCCGGGCGAAATGCGTAGCCGTATTTCGTCTGGCATTTCTAGGTGCAACCCTATGGTCAGACATATTTTAATAGCTATTTTTTAACATTGACACTGTTGGTTACAAGCTTCCAAAGAGCTGATTGCCGGTTCGCTACCTTTTTACTGGGGAGAATAACAAGGGAGTAGCCATAACTTAATGAACTTCTGTTAAATGAACATATTTTTTTTTTCTTTTTCACTGGTGATTTTTCATTATTTACCAACATACAGTAAAATATATAAACATGCAAGGCGGCGAGCTGGCAGAATCATTAGCATGCTGGGCAAAATGCTTAGCGGTATTTCATCTGTCTTTATGTTCTGAGTTCAAATTCTGCCGAGGTCGACTTTACCTTTCATCCTTTCGGGGTTGATAAAGTACCAGTTACGCACTGGGGTCGATGTAATTGACTTAATCTGTTTGTCTGTCCTTGTTTTTCCCCTCTGTATTTAGCCCCTTGTGGATAGTAAAAAAAAATACCTATAGCAGAGGACAGTTGTCCAAGGTGCCACACAGTGGGATTGAACTCAAGAACATACGAATGAGAAGCAAGCTTCTCAACCACACAGACATACCTTTAACTTCATATTATATTTTTGTCTTCAGAACTATTGTTTCTCAAGTTGCCTTGTATAATGTTTTGGCCCTAGCTGTTGAGGGATCCTGTGGAAGAGGTAGACCCAGGAAAACCTGGGACGAGGTGGTGAAGCATGCCCTTCGAACATTAGGTCTCACCGAGGCAATGACTAGTGACCGAGACCTTTGGAAATATGCTGTGCATGAGAAAACCCGGCAGGACAAGTGAGACCATAACCCGTGGCCTTTACCTGGGATGTAGCCAGTCCACTTATGCATACCTTTCCTTCTTGGGACACAACACTCTGCTTGTGAAGACCTGTTCAGGCAAGTGAAATCGAAATCGAAATTGATCAAAAAATCAATGGAAATTGTAGTTGTGATACCAGTGCTGGTTGCACGTAAAAGAATCATCCGAACGTTGCCAGCGACGCCTTGACTGGCTTCCGTGCCGGTGGCACGTAGAAAGCACCAACCGATTGTGGGCCGTTGCCAGCCTTGCTTGGCACGTAAAAAGCACCCACTACACTAACGGAGTGGCTGGCATTAGGAAGGGCATCAAGCTGTAGAAACACTACCAGATCAGACTGGAGCCTGGTGCAGCCTCCTGGCTTCCCAGACCCCGGTCGTACCGTCCAACCCATGCTAGCATGGAAAACAGATGTTAAATGATGATGCCTCGTACTCAGATACACTGATATTTCCTAACAGCTGCTTATGAAGTAGACAACATTTTAAATGTTTATTCCATACCATCTGTGTTTTAGATGCTTTCCTTGTATCCTTATCTTGTTTACACATCACGTATTTTGCTGTTGTTTACCATTCCTGGATGGCAAAAGCACACTCATCGAAATGCGAATTTATATATTGGCTGCTGGTCCAATACATATTACTTCTTGATATCTTTGTTGCTGTGATTGAAGTTTCTGATAACAGAGCCATTTATGACCTTACTCCTTTATTCTTTTAACTGTTTCAGTCATTTGACTGTGGCCATGCTGGAGCACCGCTTTTTAGTCGAGCAAATCGACCCCAGGACTTATTCTTTGTAAGCCTAGTACTTATTCTATCGGTCTCTTATGCCGAACCGCTAAGTTACGGGGACGAAAACACACCAGCATCAGTTGTCAAGCGATGTTGAGAGGACAAACATATACACACACATACATATATACAACAGGCTTCTTTCAGTTTCCATCTACCAAATCCATTCACAAGGCTTTGGTCGGCCCAAGGCTATAGTTATTTCTTTACTGCCCACAAGGGGCTAAACACAGAGGGGCAAACAAGGACAGACAAATGGATTAAGTCGATTACATCGACCCCAGTGCATAACTGGTACTTAATTTATCAAGGTACTACGCAGTGGGACTGAACCAAGAACCATGTGGTTGATAAGCAAGCTACTTACCACACAGCCACTCCTACGCCTACGACCTGTTGATAAGCATTGAGCTTTTCATCTGCTGTGATAGAATTGCACATCCTCCTTGGATCCGTATCCTTCGTTATCAATCAGCAAATCACATGATCACATGACTGACCAGACTATCAGATGCTGTTACATATCACTGGTCACAATGCGCTTTGCATTGTTTTAGCCACCAAATGATGCCACCCTGCTGGCTAGGGGAGCAGGCCAACAACACTCCCCCTTGATCAAAAGGGGACTGGATTGTGAGTGAAACAGCCTAACCATCAGCCATGTGCCCTTCACCAATCAGCAAACACTTCCTGAAAAGCTCCTTTCCTGTTATCTATCTCACTCACATATACTTTATCTATGTCTGTACTTTGGGTTCGTACAAATAGTGTTGAAGGGATTTGATGTGATGTTCAGTGATTGTTTGAACCAAAATTAAACTTCTCTCTCTCTTTGTTTTCATTTTAGATAACAATAGCCTTATGATATTAACCCTTTCGATACCAACCCGGCTGAAACCGGCTCTGGCTCTGTAGTACAAATGTCTTGTTTTCATAAATTTTGAATTAGAATCTTCCACCAAATCTTAGTCACAATTTATGTTCATAACACTACCTTAATGATAACTAAGTTATTTCAATAAATTCTTTGTTATATTTAAAATTAATTTTTAAAAAACAGAGCATCTCAAAATAATTACGGTAACGAAAGGGTTGATATGGAAATTTCTGGTGTTGGTTAATAGTTTTCAGGTTTTAACATCAAGGCCCTGTGTTCATCTAGAGTAGCCCAAATATCTGTTTCAAATCTCAATACAAGACCAGTAATTTCAGGGGAGGTGGGTAAGTCGATTGCATTGACACCAACATTAACAAACCTGAAAGGGTGAAAGGCAAAGTTGACCACGATGGAGGTTGAACTCAGAACGCAAAGATAGACGAAATGTCACTAACAATTCTGCCAGCTTGCTACATTAGAGTAACTCAAATATTGGTATGGGTTCTGGTACAAAAAACACATGGCAAGCCACTGAATTATTACATGCAGGGTATTCTGGGGTCTATATGAGGAGTACCGAAAAGTTCCTGGATTCGGGTAAAAGAAAATATGGAAGGATCAATTAATTATGATTTTCACCACTTATTGCAGCGGCCCTTCAGTTTTTCTAAGCCCTGTTGAAGAACTCGGAAGGTTGGGCCTCCAACCATGCCTTTCATGACACCCTTAAAATCAGGAACTGTTCAGCTTTCCCTCATATGTGTTATCTGAATGGCATATATTCCCTACAAGGCGGCGAGCTGGCAGAATCGTTAGCACACCGGGCAAAATGCTTAGCAGTATTTCGTCTGCTGCTACGTTCTGAGTTCAAATTCCGCCGAGGTCGACTTTGCCTTTCATCCTTTCGGAGTCGATTAAATAAGTACCAGTTACACACTGGGGTCGATGTAATCGACTTAATACCTATGTCTGTCCTTGTTTGTCCCCCTTATGTTTAGCCCCTTGTGGGTAATAAAGAAATAGGTATATATTCCCTAGATAAAATTTTCTTGTTAAAAGTTCCATCATGGAATATATTTTCATCGATCCCAAAGAGCGTGTGGCATTCCTCATCAGATGACTGAGAAATAGTCAGACCATTGATAAAAAATGTGGCTTGACTGGCTTTTACTTTCCCTAACTTTGCAATCATGTAAGACCATTTATCAAGGCCAAACTCCATCTTTTGTTTTCTTTGAGAATGTCAGAGTGTTTCTTCCTGCCATTCATATTCTTGGCATATATTTTCAGGTCATTCACAGAGAAGTTCTATGTTAGATTAGCATTTCATACCCTCTTTGTGAACCATTTATGTACATGACCTTCAGATTTCCTCATCCAAAAGGACAATGGGTGTTATTGTAACTGTAAACAGCAACATATGGCGGTTGCCTACTTGCAGTGTGTCCCTATAGTACTGTGTCCTGTCAATGACAAGACAATCACTTTTTGTATTTAATTTCAGGATGGTGGCCTTGGAGGAAGCCTGGTTGTCTGTAACTCTGATTATGGTCCTAGAAAGTTAAAAGTCCAAGCATCCATGGAAAGGAAACAGAATTAAAGGTTTTCATACAATACAATCAGAGTGTAACCAAGTTTCTGCCAATAAACTTTGACCAGCCACCTACTTGGTAGTAAGGTTATAAAAGAAAGCCTAAGACTATCTTGCAAATTTTTATAGTCCCAGATATCACAATCGTTTGTTGTGTATGAATTCAGGATTTGAGTTCTCTCCCCATGATCCCAAGTACAGCTATACTTTGCTATGTATGTATGTATGTATGTATGTATATATGTACATGTGAAGATGCATGGCTCAGTGGTTATAGCGTCAGGCTTACGATCATGAGGTTGTGAGCTCGAATCCCAGACCAGGCTGCATGTTGTGCTCTTGAGCAAGACACTTTATTTTTCGTTGCTCCAGTTCACTCAGCTGTAGAAATGAGTTGCAACATCACAGGTGCCTAGCTGTATCTGCCTTTCCCTTGGATAACGCTGGTGGCGTGGAGAGGGAAGGCCGGTGAGCATGGGCGACTGCTGGTCTTCCATAAATAAACTTACTCGGACTTGTGCCTGGGAGGGTAACTTTCTAGGTGCAATCCCATGGTCTGTGTCATGACCGAAGGCGGTCTCAGATGTATGCATGTATGTATGTATAATGGGCTACTTTCAGTTTCTGTCCACCAAATACTTACCCAGTTCCCTACGGTAGGACTGAACATGAAACTGTATGGTTGGGAAACAGACTTAACCACACACCCATGCCTCTGGCTACGGACACAGTAAAGCACCATGTCCAATGCTCTTTCAATTCTGTCAAATCTACTGCTTTGGGCTGGACTGGGCTGGGCTGGGCATGACATCCTTTGTGTCCGATGGCATCACTTTGTCTCCAACAATTCAGTGTGACACCAGTGCAGAATCACCTCCCTCCGACAAGTCATCCTAACGAGACGTCTGCGTTGGCTGGGTCATGCCCTCCGTCGTCAACCAGGAGAATGCATCTACGAAGCAATTGCCCCAGCTCCCCTTCAGGGTTGGTGAAAGCGATGTGGTGGACAACGAAAAACCTGGCTGATGACAGTCAAGGTTGATCTAGAACCCAACCTAGGCCCCCAATATCTACGGCGTTCGCCGCTGGAATAAGGAGTGGTTGGAGATCATGCGGTCGTTAGCCTCAAATCGCCAGGTCTGGTCAGCGTTTGTGAGAGATGCAGCATTGAGGATGAATGAAGCCGGCTCAACCCACCCCGGGTGAATGCTGTCTCAAGACAAGACAAGAAGGGCTGGACTGGGCTGGGCTAGGCCTGACTGGGCTAGGCCTGACTGGGCTGGACAAGGCTGAACTGGTACTTTATCAAACCCTGAAAAGCAAAGTGAACCGTGACAAGATTTGAACTCATAATGCAGAGCGCCAAAACAAATACGGCAAGACATTCTATCAAATGCTTTTCTAACAGCTCTGCCAATTAACTGCCTTCAACAATATACTAACTATATAAATAACTATTTTACATTCTTCACCCTTAACATTTAACGTTTTCGGCTTTTTCTTTTTTCTGACATCATGAGCAGAGAAACTGGAAAAAAAAACGAAAAGAAAAGAAATAAAAATCTCTTTGGGTAATTGCCATAAGGTCATGTCTATAACCTTTATGCCTAAGTGTGTAACCATGGTGTTACAGATGTGAGCTGAAAAGGCACCATGATCCTGGTTTAAAAACTGCGTTATCCGTACAATATCTACAGTTACTACCAGTACTAACGATGCCACTACTACTTCGCGGTACCAGTAACGATGACAATCATAGTAAAACTAGCTCCTTTATCGAGAATGTTCTCCCATCCTATTCCAAAACTAAAATTCTTTAATCCAAATTTTCAGTTGAACATTTTTTTGTTCTGTTTTGTTTTTTGGTTTTTTTTTCTTTCTCTTTCTAACCATAATTTCTTTTGCACTTCCTTCCTTATTTTTCTGAACCTAGACTGAATTTTTTTTTTTTTTTTTTTTTTTTTTTGCCTCCTTATAAACTGTCAAGAGGCAGTATGATATTTCCATGCAGCTAATCTATATATATATGTCACACACACGCACTCTCACTCACTCACTCACTCACTCTCTCTCTCTCTCTCTCTCCCCCTCTCTCTCTCCCCTTCTCTCTCTCTTTCTCTCTCTCACTCTCTCCCCCACTCTCTCACACATTCATCTGTTGGGTGAGTTCTTGAAACTAGAAGATGTGGAGCATGCAAAACTTAACACAGAACATCCATCTAATTTCATACCAGCTTTCTATGACAGAGCTTCTAGAACAGATGAGCTGTCACTCAGCTTGCTAGAAATAGCAACAAAATTTTCTTCAAATCACATCTAACTCTCCCAAAAATAAAAAAAAAAACAATATAATACTATTTTCTATCTTTTACCTTTTGCTTAATTCATTTATGAGTCTGTGGCCATGCTGGGGCACCACCTTGAAGATTTTTAGTCAAACAAATCAACTCCAGTACTTTTTTTTTTGAAGCCTGCTACATATTCTATTAGTCTCTTTTGCCAAACTGCTAAGTTAAGGGGATATGGACACACTAAGACTGATTATCAAATGGTGGCGGGGGAACAAAGACACACACACACACGCGTATGACAGGCTTCTTTCAGTTACCATCTCCTAAATCCATTCACAAGGATTTGGTTGGCCCGTGGCTATAGTAATATATTAGTTTCAAATTTTGGCACAAGGCCGGCAATTTTCTCGGGCAGGTGGGTGGTGAGGGGTAAATCAATTATATATATATGTATGTATATATATGTCTGTATATATCTATATGTATGTATCTATATGTATGTATATATACTCTTTTACTTGTTTCAGTCATTTGACTGCGGCCATGCTTGAGCACCGCCTTTAGTCGAGCAAATCGACCCCGGGACTTATTCTTTGTAAGCCCAGTACTTATTCTATTGGTCTCTTTTTGCTGAACCGCTAAGTGACGGGGACGTAAACACACCAGCATCGGTTGTCGAGCAATGCTAGGGAGACAAACACAGACACACAAACACACACACACATACATTATATATATATATATATATATACGACAGGCTTCTTTCAGTTTCTGTCTACCAAATCCACTCACAAGGCATTGGTCGGCCCGGGGCTATAGCAGAAGACACTTGCCCAAGATGCCATGCAGTGGGACTGAACCCGGAACCATTATATATATGTGTGTGTGTGTGTGTGTGTATATATGTATATATATGTGTATGTGTGTGTGTGTATATATATATATATATATATATATTTATATCTTCTCGTGTATGAGTTCAAGTTAAATATTTTAGAAATCTACTATTACTGCTACTACAAACATACACACACACACATATAAATAAATATACATATATATATGCGTGTGTGTGTGTGTATATAATAAAACATTTTGATAATGTCCTTTAGATGAGTTCCTATTTGAGAAACTTATTTGGACATTATTTTGATTTATGTCCAAATACTAAAAGTATCTGGGCTGTACGATATATAACATGTATATCTGTACGTGTGTATATATATACATGTGTGTGTGTGTATTCATATACCACACACTTTCAGCTTGTATGAACATGTAAGATACAAGCATTCCAGAGGTTGGGGGTCTGCTCGCTTAAATATTCTTCTAGAAAACACTTCAGAAATGGTGTGGCATTGCTGAGAGTGGAATGTCAGACTGAAACCATTTTTGTACGGCTGAGAACTCGGAAAATTATCCTAACATTTTATTTTACTTTTTAAAATTTTTACAATTATTTATTTTATTATTTTTTTTTTAGTAATCTTTTATGCACTTCGACTTTGCCTTGCTGTTTATTATTATTATTATTATTTTTGTTTGTTTGTTTGTTTATTGGTAATGACTGTTCGTTATGTTTGTGATGGATTGGATTCTGACACAGCAGTCCTGACTTACCTCCTACCAAATTTGGTGATTGGTTCCGAAATATATGATGGGTGATAAGTAAACAATGAGGGTGGCCATGGGATGGAAGGGGTGAAGGCAGTGGTGGTGGCGATCATTACGATACAATGTGGTGGCGGTGGTGATGATGGTGATGATAATGAAGTTGATGGTTATGGTGGTGATATTGATGATGGTGGTGGTGGTGGTGATGATGATGATAGTGATGATGATGATGATAGTGATGGTGGTGATGATGACGATGATAGTGATGATGATGGTGGTGGTGGTGATGATGATGATGACAATGATAGTGATGGTGATGATGATGATGATGGCTTAAATTAGAAATACTTATGATGCAAAATACTAGGTCTATTTTTTTTACTTTTAAATAACTTAGTCTTTCTTTCTTTCTTTCATTCTTTCTTTTAAAAAAATTTTTTACATTTTCTATTTATAAAATATTTCTAATCTTTTATCACCAAACAAATTGACTCGTTTACATTTTTTTTTTTTTTTGTTTCTTATTATTTTTTTCATTCTTCTTACTTCCTTACTGCTTTTTTCCTTGCCCGGTTTACCCCCTCACCATTCCAGTTACCATTCTCCCAGCAGCAGGGCAGGTACATCACTAAAAATGGACTGCATTTCAGCCGCTTGTGCTCAAGTTATAATTTCATAGTGTACGACTGCTACATTCTTTCTCTTCCTTGAAATTAAACAGACATTAGTTCTGTGTGTGTGTGTGTGTTAAGCGTGGGGTGGCTTTTGTGGAAGTTCTTGGTTTATTCCATGGTTTATCTTTTATTATTATTATTTTTATTTTTTCTAGTTTTTACGTGTTTCGGTTGTTGGGCTACTGCCATGCTGGGGCAGCATCTTGAAAGGATTCATTGAACAAATTGGCACCAGTGCTTATTTTAAAAAAGCCTGGTTCGTTCCTATTTTGTCAGTCTCTTGCCAAGCTGCTAAGTTACAGGGATGTAAGCAAACCAACACTGGTTGGCAAACAGTGGTAGTACCACACATGTTTATACAACCATACTGCGAATCCACATTTTTTTTTATATAGGTTTACATACTCATATTGATCAATAAGGGCCTGGTCAGCAGCTTTATTTATATTTGATGGATATTTGTCCTCATCTTGTTTGTTGTTAACACGTTTCGGCTGATGTACTCTCCAGCCTTCATCTGGTGTCCTGGGGTAATTTCGAACTTGGGTTCTCTTTCCTAAGGTATTTTTCTGATGTTGTTGTTATTGTTATTATCATCATCATCATCATTATTATTATTATTATTCAGGCCACTGCCTGGAACCGATCTCGGAATCTTGGGCCCAGTTTGATTCCAGGCAGTGACCTGAGTAATAATAATAATAATAATAATATCGGAAAAATACCTTAGGAATGAGAACCCAGGTTTGAAATTCCCCCAGGATACTCGATGAAGGCTGGAGGGTATATCAGCCGAAAGTGTTAGCAACAAACAAGGTGAGGACAAATATCTGTCAAATGTAAATAAAATCTAAGATGCTGGAAGCTTTGCTGCTTTTGGCCATAAGTTTGTAGAGATGATTCTTTTATCACTGTGTTGTTTTTGGAGTTTTTTTTTTTAACTAAACACCCATGATAAGTGAGGATGCCTGTAAAAAGCATCCAGTTCACACTGTAAAGTGGTTGGCATTTGGAAGGGCACCCAGCTGTAAAAACCTTGCCAAAACTGACTTTGCCTGTGCTTGTGTCACATTAAAAGCACTCAGTCCACTCTGCTGGGTGGTTGATGCTACAAAGGGCATCCAGCCATAAAATCCCTGCCAAAACAGACAGAAGTCTGGTGCAGGCTTCTGCCTGGACAGCTCCTGTCAAACCATCCAACCCATGCCAGCATGAAAGGTGGACGTTAAACAATGATGATGATGTTATATGCTCTGGATTTGATGTTTGTAATTTCCTTTGATCAGACGCATAAACACAAAATATTTCAATTGTCTTACCAATAAGTTAGAATGTGACAACTACTGTGTCACTTATAACAGGTTCAAAGTTGATCAGACAATAATATTTAAGACTGTACTACCAATGTTTGACTTAACTTCCTGTCTTGTACAGCTGTTTGTTCATCATACCTATCCATTGGTTGTAATTTCATTCTCTGAAGAAAACTTCTAAAATATCATAGGCGTAGGAGTTACTGTGTGGTAAGTAGCTTGCTTACGAACCACATGGTTCCAGGTTCAGTCCCACTGCATGGCACCTTGGCCAAGTGTCTTCTACTATAACCTCGAGCCAACCAAAGCCTTGTGAGTGGATTTGCTAGACAGAAACTGAAAGAAGCCCGTTGTATATATACATATATATATATATGTTTGTATGTGTGTGTATATGTTTGTGTGTCTGTGTTTGTCCCCCCAACATCGCTTGACAACCAATGCTGGTGTGTTTACATTTCTATAACTTAGCGGTTTGGCAAAAGAAACCAATAGAATAAGTCCTGGGGTGGATTTGCTCGACTAAAGGCGGTGCTCCAGCATGGCCACAGTCAAATGACTGAAACAAGTAAAAGAGAGAGAGAGAGAGTGAAGAGTATTATTTGTGCTGCTGTTTCTAACCTTTGTTCATTGAAGACTTGTCAAGGCAATGCTCTACCCAAGGCATGATTGTTGCAAGTTGTCCTTGACCTTATGTCAATTTTGAATCACTGAAATGACAATAGAGTTACATTTTTTTTCCCCTGCTGTAAGACTTCCTGTTGTACACACATCTGTTCACCTTAGCTGCTCATTGGTTGAAATTGTGTCCTCTCTGCCAACCACATTTCGTGGATATTATCATTTTATTTTATTTGTGTTGCTTTCTGATAATGTTATTTGTTCATTCAATGTACCGATACAAGATGTCATCTAGGAATCAGCATGTAATGTTTAGGTGTTGGAAAGAAATGTTTGAATAAAGCAGTGATATTTAAGTGTCAAGAGGTATAAGTAATATTTATACATTACCCAACAATATTTAGCTAACAGGAGTAACATTTTTTATCACACACTGACAAAAGCATTTCAAACCAAAATGGCATATCAAGTTTAATGTCACATTAATAAACATTGCCAGTTATTCACCATCAAGCCACAAGATCACACGGCAAATAAAGGAGTAAAACAGTAAAATAACTAAATGGTTTGCTAAGCTTTCTCTCTCCACCTGTCATTACCATTAACCCTTTAGTGTTCGCATTATTCTGCCAAAACTAATCCTTTTTCATCCACATTGTTTTGAACTAATCATGCATTATCTTGTAGCTATGAGATTCTAATGAGGTAGCTGTTAATTTTTAAAACAATATTGTGGGGCTGGTGTGAGAGACCAGATCTGGCCAGTTTGAACATAAAACAGGCAGAATATTTTTGGCCGGATATGGCCAGTTTAAATGCTAAAGGGTTAAGATATGATGAAACTGATTTTAGAGACACTGGTGGTTGTCTGCTTCAGCAAGGCTCGTGTTATTTAGTAAAATGGACGAAAAGATTTCAGTGAACCTGCCATGGAGAATGGGAAATCCAATGTTTCAGACAAAGTTAGTCTTCAGGAGTGAAATTATAGAGACACAGAAAGAGTTTTACATCCTCTCAAGAATGTAAAACTCTGCTACCACTCTGTAATTTCTCACTTGTCAAATTTTCCTGAAGAAAGATCCTGTCTGGAACCTTGAACTTTCCACTTTTTATGGCAGAGTAGCAGGCAAAAATTTCCAAAGAAAAAGTTCCTCGGGCGGATCTTATATCTGTGTAAATCTTGTATAAATCTATGTATAATTCAAGGCGCAGGAGTGGCTGTGTGGTAAGTAGCTTGCTTACCAACCACATGGTTCCGGGTTCAGTCCCACTGTGTGGCACCTTGGGCAAGTGTCTTCTACTATAGCCTCAGGCCGACCAAAGCCTTGTGAGTGGATTTTGGTAGACGGAAACTGAAAGAAGCCCGTCGTATATATGTGTGTGTGTTTGTGTGTCTTGTTTGTCCCCCCCCAACATCGCTTGACAACTAATGCTGGTGTGTTTACGTTCCCGTAACTTAGCAGTTCAGCAAAAGAGACTGATAGAATAAGTACTAGGCTTATAAAGAATAAGTCCTGGAGTCGATTTGCTCGACTAAAGGTGGTGCTCCAGCATGGCCACAGTCAAATGACTGAAACAGGTAAAAGAGAGTATACATTAATAAAGATAAGTTTAACTCATTAAATTAACGCGTAACATCTTCATTAACGCCGCCACTGAATTTAGTACATTTGTATTAATTATGAGGTATTCTATATTTTTCAGCTAGAGTGTAGTTAGGTCTCAAAGGGTGGGTGCAAACCTAGCAATATGTGTTTTATAGCGTAAACAAAATTTCCATTCAATTGGGAATTGCCGGACGATTTTCTGTTCGAGTCTAACCATTGTAAGTCATAGTGAAAACACGATCTATGTTGCAAAGAAGCATACGAGTATTGTATAAATTTTATGATTGAAAAATTTATCATATTTTGTACATAGTATATATTTCCATCTACCAAATCCACTCAGTGTATATATCTTGTTTTTTAAGAATTTTTCTTTTATTCAGAAACAGTTTTTGAATTCATACCCATACTTTAATACATATTTTTTTTTTTATTTGTAATGATTCTCTTCATATTTCCTTTTTTCTTTTATTTCAGAAACCAGATGTGACCCTAACTTCAACGGTGAGTTTATATTTCATTACTTTTTCTTTTACTGTTGTATACTACATACACTTTCATTTTTTTATCCTTCGTTTCATGTAAACCCCAACACTTTATAGCTGTCTTTGTATTGTCACCCTCATCCTTTGCCCTAGCAACAAATAAAAGAAATTATTATTATTATTATTATTACCTCCGCCTTCGCTAAGGTGGAGGTATTGTTTTCAGTTGTGTTTGTTTGTTGGTTTGTCCATAGACAAGATATCTCAAGAACCTCTGGATGGATTCAGATGAAACCTTCAGGGATGTTTGGTCTTGTGACTGGCATGAACTGATTAGATTTTGGAATTGATCCAGTTCCAGACAAGGATTCTGGATTTTTTTTTCCTGTTTTTTTACTTAATTTTATAGAGTGGTCGAGTTCATTTTTAGTATTCTTGTTTGTGAGAGTATTCAAGTTTATTTTAGATAGTCTCATTTTAAAAATCCTCTGTGGCTAATCGTTGGGAGGATGTTGGTGTTGCCTTGGCGAGGATTTGTGCTCTTGTTGTTATTATTATTATTATTGAGTGAGAGAGCAGTGCATGCCATCAAAGTGACACTGGGGTAAAATATACGAAGCTCAGTATACCCATCATGACTACCCGTCTGATAAGGGTACACTAGGCACATGCATCACAACCATATGTGCGCGACATGGTGATCTCATATCAAGATAAACAGCACATGACCTTGCAAGTAGGGCCCAGTTAGAATTTTCTTCTGGTCGAGTAGCCCATCCTGCTCAAAAGGTCCCTGAATAAGGTTTGTTTAAGGATGTTGAACGAAACACCCATGTTTCCAGAGGTGAATTATTCAAACCCCAAACAATCCCTCTTAACACATGGCTATGATGCTCCCCCACTACTTCTGCTCGTGATCAGAGATGCACATATCATCAGCCACTAAGGGACATGCTCAACTGGTTACGGTCAAACAACTGACAAGCAAATCTGTGGTATTGAGCAGAGTATTTGCTGTAGCCCACCTTTTATACCAAGACAAAACAATGTACATGATAACACTTCCAATCAGTAAAGATCAGAAGCCACGAGAACCACTGCCTGGTACTGCATCAGGGCATTTATTATTATTATTATTTGTGGCTATGTTGTTAAGAAGCTTGCTTTGCAGACACATGGTTTTGAGTTCAGGCCCACTGTATAGCATGTTGAGCAAAGTGTCTTCTACTATAGTCCTAGGTTGACCAGTGCCTTGTGAATGAATTTGGTAGGTGGAAACTGCATGGAAGCCTGTCATGTGTGAAATATCTTTGTGTTTGTGCTGTGTTTGTCCCCCACAACCCCTTTGGCAACTGGTGTTGGCATGTTCATGTTACTGTAGTTTAGGGGTTTGGCAAAAGATATTGATAGAATAAGTAACCCCCGAAAAAATGAAGTACTGGGGTTGATTTGTTCGACTAAACCCTTAACTCTTTCATTACCAAGCCGGCTGAAACCAGCTCTGGCTCTGAGTACAAATGTCTTGTTTTCATAAGTTTTGAATTAAAATCTTCCACCAAACCTTAGTCACAATTTATGTCCCTAAAACTAGCTGAATGATAACTAAGTTATTTTACTAAATTCTTTATTATATTTAAAGTAATTGAAAAGAACACAGAGCATCTCAAATGGCTGAAACCAGCTCTGGCTCTGTAGTACAAATGTCTTATTTTCATAGGTTCTGAATTAAAATCTTCCACCAAACCTTAGTCACAATTTATGTTCCTAACACTAGCTGAATGATAACTAAGTTATTTTACTAAATTCTTTATATATTTAAAGTAATTGAAAAGAACACAGAGCATCTCAAATGGCTGAAACCAGCTCTGGCTCTGTAGTACAAATGTCTTATTTTCATAAGTTCTGAATTAAAATCTTCCACCAAACCTTAGTCACAATTTATGTTCCTAACACTAGCTGAATGATAACTAAGTTATTTTACTAAATTCTTTATTATATTTAAAGTAATTGAAAAGAACACAGAGCATCTCAAATGGCTGAAACCAGCTCTGGCTCTGTAGTACAAATGTCTTATTTTCATAAGTTCTGAATAAAATCTTCCACCAAACTTAGTCACAATTTATGTTCCTAACACTAGCTGAATGATAACTAAGTTATTTTACTAAATTCTTTATTATATTTAAAGTAATTGAAAAGAACACAGAGCATCTCAAATGGCTGAAACCAGCTCTGGCTCTGTAGTACAAATGTCTTATTTTCATAAGTTCTGAATTAAAATCTTCCACCAAACCTTAGTCACAATTTATGTTCCTAACACTAGCTGAATGATAACTAAGTTATTTTACTAAATTCTTTATTATATTTAAAGTAATTGAAAAGAACACAGAGCATCTCAAATGGCTGAAACCAGCTCTGGCTCTGTAGTACAAATGTCTTATTTTCATAAGTTCTGAATTAAAATCTTCCACCAAACCTTAGTCACAATTTATGTTCCTAACACTAGCTGAATGATAACTAAGTTATTTTACTAAATTCTTTATTATATTTAAAGTAATTGAAAAGAACACAGAGCATCTCAAATGGCTGAAACCAGCTCTGGCTCTGTAGTACAAATGTCTTGTTTTCATAAGTTCTAAATTAAAATCTTCCACCAAACCTTAGTCACAATTAATGTTCCTAACACTAGCTTAATGGTAACTAAGTTATTTTACTAAATTCTTTGTAATATTTAAAATTGATTAAAAGAAACACAGAGCATCTCAACAGAAATACAGCAACGAAAAGGTTAAAGGTGGTGCCCCAGCATGGCCAAAGCCCAATAACTGAAATAAGTAAACGATAAAAGAATTCATATCTACTTTCTCATACTGTAATTAAACCTGGCCACAAAACATTTTTCTAACTTCATAATAAGGAAAAAAACATCCACTTAACTCACATTTTGAAGTGTTTTTGTTGCTGAGTATTTATATTGTTCTGCAGAATGGTAAGCGCCGACTTTCAAGCGATGACTAAGCACTTGTCTATTTGTTGGGTTTCCAAGAACAGCTCTCTCTCTTTAACTCTTTTACTTGTTTCAGTCATTTGACTGTGGCCATGCCGGAGCACTGCCTTTTAGTCGAGCAAATCGACCCCCAGGACTTATTCTTTGTAAGCCCAGTACTTATTCTATCGGTCTCTTTTGCCAAACCGCTAAGTTATGGGGACGTAAACATACCACCATCGGTTGTCGAGCAATGATAGGGGGACAAACACAGACACACATACATATATATATACGACGGGCTTCTTTCAGTTTCCGTCTACCAAATCCACTCACAAGGCTTTGGTCGGCACGGCGCTATAGTAGAAGACAGTTACCCAAGGTGCCACGCAGTGGGACTGAACCCAGAACCATGTGGTTGGTAAGCAAGCTACTTACCACACAGCCACACCTATGCCTATTCTTATTTCTTTACTGCCCACAAGGGGCTAAACATAGAGAGGACAAACAAGGACAGACAAACGGATTAAGTTGATTACATCGACCCCAGTGTTTAACTGGTACTTATTTAATCGACCCCAAAAGGATGAAAGGCAAAGTCGACCTCGGCGGAATTTGAACTCAAAACATAGCGGCAGACAAAATACCTATTTCTTACTATTCGCAAGAGGCTAAACACAGAGGGGACAAACAAGGACAGACAAAGGGATTAAGTCGATTACATCGACCCCAGTGCATAACTGGTACTTATTTAATCGACCCGAAAGGATGAAAGGCTAAGTTGACCTCGGCGAAATTTGAACTCAGAACATAGAGGCAGACGAAATACCGCTAAGCATTTTGCCTGGCATGCTAACGTCTCTGCCAGCTCGCCACCCTACCACACAGCCACTCCTACGCCTATAATTAGATTTGTAATTACTTTAGCAAACACAAGCCTCTAATGTGCAGGACATTGACAGTTTTGTTCGTATGCAAGGGTGCAATACTATAACAGAGTATTCTGCATAATTGATATCACAGCATACATGCCTTTGAGATGGAGCTGTCAAATCAAATATGACTTCTGATGACTCTGTGCAGTAAGGCATACTTAACATATCACAGATGTAGTTTTTGCCTCTAGTGTTCTTTTTCTTTGCTACTGGTGTGGAGGTCATTGACAGGTTTGTTTATAAATGCAAGGGGGAGCTATACCATGATAGAATATTCTACATAATCAATATAACAGAATAAGTGGCTATGGAATGGAGCTTTCAAATCCAATATGACTTCTGGTGGTCTTATGAAGCAAGGCTTTCCTAATATATTACAGAGCTAGTTTTACCTCTAGAGCTGTGGTTTTCAATCAGGGTTCCGCGGAACCATACGGTTCTGCCAGTACAGTCCAGGGATTCTGCAAGAAGTTACAAAACTGCTAAAATCGGCAGTAATTTTTAATTCTCCTGTGCAGATATGTGTGCATAAGACTATTAAATTATTGCACAGGGGTTCCTCGAGCCAGTGGAATGTTTCCTTGGGGTTCCGCTCCAGCAAAAAGTTTGAAAAGCACTGCTCTAGAGTTTTATTTTTCACTATTCGTGTAATATAACTTAGTACTTAAAATAGCTATCTATGTATCATACTTAATGCAAATACATCATGGAAAGCCAACTTAGCTGTAGTGTTTGTCACCAGCTAATTGCAGTGCCAGTGAATTTGCAATCACTGTTTTCCAACAGTGATGATGGATTTAGGTCGTTGCCAGTACCGCCTGACTGGCCCCCATGCCGGTGGCACATAAAAGTACCCACTACACTCTCAGAGTGGTTGGCATTAGGAAGGGCATCCAGCTGTAGAAACTCTGCCAGATCAAGATTGAAGCCTGGTACAGCCATCTAGTTCGCCAGCCCTCAGGCATTCATCCGACCTACGCTAGCATGGAAAGCGGACGTTAAACAATGATGATGATGATGATGATGCAATTGCCAGTGAGTACATGCTACTGACAAAGCCCAACAATGCAGAAATGCGTGTCTAGCATTCTTACTTCTGCTGCTGGATGATTTTCATCTGCTACTGATGTATTTGCGTGAATACCACAGGTAATTCATTAATACAAGGGATTCTGAGAGACCAGTGTTTCGACATGTTGTGTCTCATCAGTGAGAGGCACCCAAACCAATGAATCTGACAAGAGCCAATGTTCTTCTTTATAATTTCAGCAAACAATTTATTCATTGATCCTTGCTCGCCAAAAATAGTTGTATGCATTGTGAACAGTGAGATTACAAATGATGCATAGTTATTCTTAAAGCATTCCAGCAGATTCAAGTATGAATATGTTGTGTTTTGTTGCAGGAGAATAGCTTCTTTATTATAAACTAGCAGTATCGCCCAGCGTTGCTCGGGTTTGTAAGGGAAATAACTATATAAGCATTTTTAGAGAGTTACTTCCCTTATAAATTTGGGCTTTCTTAGCCATTTTTGTTTTGGTGTCTTCAAGCCATGAAGTCGTTGTTCTAAAAGAATGCTGGTTTCCTTCACAACGCATTACGACGTTGATTTATTTACACTCCCTTCCCCACAGCTTCACGAGGGAGGGAAGGGGGAGAAGCAAACAGGTGCAGCTGTGAGCGTGGACGCCAACTCCACCGCCATCGACACGATGCATTTTATGCATTAAAATGGAATAAAAATGATGTTAAATTATTTTTAAAATCGTAGACTCATCGTTGACGCGCGCTAATAGTCAGACGGGCTCGATATGAATCACGACTATAAGATACCCGAATTTGGTTAAACTGCACCGCAAAATGTGGGAGGAGTTAGGAATCTAAATCGAAGGGGACAGACACTCACACAACTAGAGTTTTATATATATAGATATGTGTTTATAACACACTTGGTTCGTTAGTACAAGGGATTTTGAGACACTACTGTTTTGGCGTGTTTTATCAACCCAAAGCAGAGAAGTATAACAAGAACCAGTGGTTTTGTTTATAATTTCAGCAGACAAACTGTTTGCTGATCTCTGCTGATATCTAAATAAAATAAATAAATGCACCCTTTTAAAGCCTAGCCAAGCTCATGGGCCCAGTTTCCTGGTTTCTGTTGCGTATGTGTTGCCCAGCTGGACAGGGCGCCAGTCCATTGCAGCGTTACTCATTTTTGCCAGCTGAGTGGACTGGAGCAACGTGAAATGAAGTGTTTTGCTCAAGAACACAATGCGTCACCCAGTCTAGGAATCGAAACCACAATCTTACGATCATGGTGCTGACACCCTAACCACTAAGCCACGTGCCTCCTCCTACTGATATCTACCAACCCATAATAGTCATGTGCATGATAAACACGTTGAAATTAATAACAAGGCCATTAGCTCATTTTAGATTCATTAGTCCAGGTGTTTATAGCTAAAGAGAAACACTGACTTTCCCAGAAACACTTTTATTAATGAATCTGTGTGATATGAACTCCTATTCGTCTTAAAAGAGAAGTTCTTTCCTTTTGATGTAACACAGCACCATTTAGCATATTCACATTAAACCCTGTCAGAATGTATAAAGAATAGATATGCAAGTTGTCAGAATAATAATAATAACGATAATAATAATCTTTTCTACTAAAGGCACAAGGCGTGAAATTTGTTGGAGGGGTGGGGCTAGTCGATTAGATCAACCCTCGGTATGTAACTGGTACTTAATTTATCGACCCCAAAAGGATGGAAGGCAGAGTTGACGGCAGCAGAATATGAACTCAGAGCGTAGCAATGGGCAAAATACTGCCAAACATTTTGTCCTGTGTCTTAACAATTCTGCCAGCTCACTGCCATTATAATAATAGTAATAATAATAATAATCATAATAATAATAATAATAATAATAATAATAGTAATAGTAATAATAATAATAATAATAATTTCTTTATTTACCTCTAAGGGTTTACAAAATAATGTCTGGGACGGTACTGGTCTATATAAAGTGGTGTTACATAAAGAAGTATATAAAAAGTATAAAAAAGAGATAAAATAAATTCTAACAATGAATAATTCCCCAAAAGACAGAGACATCCTAGGGCTGCTCATGGAAACCCCACAAAACCACAGTTACCCTGATCACTAGAGCAAGTGCCCTCTCCACATCATTCTCTTTCAATTTACAAGTGAACGCTCAGAGTAGGTCTGTTCGCTCAGACCATTTTTGCCATATTGGACCCTACCTCTTCAAAAAAATTGCTAGGAGGCAGCACTTCCTGTTATCTACCCTCACTTTCCTTTTCAAGTGAAACTTGAAGATGTTGATGAGGTCTTGGCAAAAGAAGAAATAATCTGTCTCTAAGCCTTTCAATCTGGTCCACCACACAGCCTTTTTCCCTAAGGCTACCAGACAAATAAGCTCTGGCTTGTCTTGTCTTGAGACACCATTCACCCGGGGTGGGTTGAGCTGGCTTCATTCATCCTCAATGCTGCATCTCTCACAAACGCCGACCAGACCTGGCGATTTGAGGCTAACGACCGCGTGATCTCCAACCACTCCTTATTCCAGTGGCAAACGCCATAGATATGGGGGCCTAGGTTGGGTTCCAGATCAGCCTTGACTGTCATCAGCCAGGTTTTTCGTTGTCCACCACATCGCTTTCGCCAACCCTGAGGGGGAGCTGGGGCAATTGCTTTGTAGATGAATTCTCCTGCTTATCCTTCCAGACCAAAGGCAGTGGGACAATCTTCACAACCTCTGTACATTACTTTCTCAAGTCCTAGGATTTATAGGGCCAGTGGCCAAAATCACAACATTCCCCTGGATAGAATGCCAGTCCTTCATGGGATTTACTCATTTACAGCTGAGTAGATTGGAACAAAGTGAAATGAAGTGTTTTGCTCAAAAACACAACACACTGCCTAGTCTGGGAATTGAAACTACACTCTTGCAATCATAAGTGCAACACCCTAACTACTAGGCCACATTCCATATATGTATTATCATGATGATGGTCATCACCATTTGACATCCATTTTCCAGGCTGGTATGGGTGGGACAGTTTATCAGGATCTGGTGAGCTACAGTGTCAGCATTGGCATGATCTCTAAAACTGGATGCCCTTCCTAATGCCAAAACCGTACAGGCAGGGTGTACTGGGTCCTTTTTCTTTCGTACCATCAGCACTGGCAAAATTGCTGCGTAAACTTCCAAGACAGAAAAAGAACAGCTAAAAAGAAAATGCCCCCATTACTAAGGGGCGGGGTGCACAACAGGTTTCCACACAGTTTCTATTTACCAAATCCTCTCACAAGGCTTCGGTTGGCTTGGGGCTATAGCAGAAGACGCTTGCTCCAAGTGCCACACTGTAGGGTTGAACCAGAAACCTCATGGTTCCAAAGCCAGCTTCTTAACCACAGCAATGCTTGCACCTATTTTTTTCATATTGTGTGGGGGAAAAAACTGATAGGGACCTGAAGTAATGCAAGTGTTCTTGCTAATACTTTGAAGGCGTAGGAGTGGCTGTGTGGTAAGTAGCTTGCTTATGAACCACATGGTTCCGGGTTCAGTCCCACTGCGTGGCACCTTGGGCAAGTGTCTGCTACTATAGCCTCGGGCCGACGAAAGCTTTGTGAGTGGATTTGGTAGACGGAAACTGAAAGAAGCCCGTCGTGTATATATATATATATATATATATATATATATATATATATATATATATATATGCATGTTTGTGTGTCTGTGTTTGTCCCCCCAACATCGCTTGACAACCGATGCTGGTGTATGTACATTCCCATAACTTAGCGGTTCGGCAAAAGAGAGATCAATAGAATAAGTACTAGGCTTACAAAGAATAAATCCTGGGGTCGATTTGCTCGTCTAAAGGTGGTGCTCCAGCATGGCCACCATCAAATGACTGAAACAAATAAAAGAGTAAAGAGTAAATAATGGAAACAAGCAGATAGAAATTCAAAGAATCAATAGGCACAGGCGTGGCTGTGAGGTCAAGAAGCTTGCTTTTCAACCATGTGGTTTTAGGTTCAATTCTGCTATGCAGCACGTGTGCCTTTGTGAGTGAATTTGATAGACAGAAAGTGTGTAGATGCTTGTCATATGTATGTGTGTTGCTGTTGGCGACTTCTTTTCCTTCTTCGAACATTTCCCTTTCTCCTTTCTACTGAAGAGCTTCTCCTTCCTAATGAAGAGCTATGGCTCGAAACATCAAAGCCCTTTCTTTCTACCCCTAGCATCAAACTAATACATTCCTTGTGCACATCCTTTTGTCTGTTAATTTTATTATTTATTTATCTGAATTGGATATATATATATATATATATGTATGTATGTATCTGGCTTCCCTTTGCAAATACTGATAGGGCACAGAAAGTGTGTCAGTTAGTTAGTTAGTTAATTTTTTGGCTCAAAAAGCAAAAAGCAAGGCCATGTAGGGGGACATGGAGTTATGTACAGGGTGGTGTTCATGTAAAGAGTTCAGGCCACTTGAGGTCAAGGGAGACCTTGAACCGAGCGGTCGTCGGCATCCCCACCATCTCTTCTGGCAGCCCATTCCACAGATCTGCAACCCGGACGGAGAATGCCTCTCTCCTTCGATTGAGCCGGAATGACCCGGCAGCCGACGCTCTGGAGCAGGAGTGAAGAACAGCTCTTTCGAGAGGTTACACGGTGCCTTCCTGGGGCTACAAGCTACAGTAGCATCCACCCTTAAGGGTTAGCCACATTTAAGTGGCAAATATACTTCACGATATATATATATATATATATGTTTATTGAGCAAAAGCAGCTAAAGCTCCGCCAGGGGGTGGTGGTGATCCCTGCTGTACTCTTTCACCACAACTTTCTCTCTCTCTTTCTTCTGTTGGCCTGTTCGCTTAGCCAGTGGGGTGGTGTCATTTCAAGGCTAAAACAATGCGAAGCGCATTGTGACCAGCGATGTGTAGCAACATCTGATAGCCTGGTCGGTCACGGTGATATGTATATATGTATATATTTGTGTGTGTGTGTGTGTTGGTTTAATGCTTAAATGCATTTTGTAGAAATTTTTTCTTCTTCACATAAAGAGTAGATGTAATAAGCAATTCTTATAACATTATTATAAAAAGCTTAAGAAAAACTATTCCACATTTGTTATCAATAGTGAACATTATGATGATTATTATTATTATTCTTGTTGTTGTTATATAATTGTTCAACATTTGGTATTTTGAGGCAAATTTCTACACCTGTGTGTTGCTGAGGTACATGCACTGTTGTGTGTTCTTTTCTGTTTTTGTTTGTTCTGGTAGATTCTGTGAGAGCAGACAGCAACCTACCGTCAAAGGTCTCACAGGGCCTCTTTCCGCACATTATAAGCTTTGATACTTGATTGTTAATTACCTTGGGAGACATTCAACATTCAAGTAACGCCCTCAAAATCCTAGCTGTCCCCAGCAGAGCAGTTTATTATTATTATTATTATTATTATTAATTATCCCACTTGGTAAATATTATCAGGGGACATTTCTGTAATTTTAGAAATTGCCATATATTTTAATTCCATAATGTTTGTTAAAAGCATTAAAAAAATTTTGTTTTTAATATTATAAAGGCTTTTGTTTCACTTTTTTTATATTCAGCTGTTGAAGCCGATTCTATGGAACCGATTTCTCCAGAAAACCAACAAAGGAGAGACAGGTAAGCTTTTTCCAATATCATTATATGCAAATAGTTTTCATGTGGTTAGATTTTTTTCACTCACTGCATTTCCAACATCCCCATCACTGCACCTTCCTTCACACATCATCATCATCATCATCTAGTACCTTCCTTCACACTCACACAAATATACTTACCCATCCATACCACATCTCTTTTATTCACCTCCCTGTAACTTAAGGGTACATACTCACACATGTTCTTTCCCATGTGCAATAGCCATATATCTCCCTACAGCAAGACACCTGTTCTGGTCCCTCTGTCATATTTTAACCTCTCATCACCTGTCATAAAGTCACCTTCCTCAATATCACTCCCCTCTCAGTCAAGGAGCCTTCTCTTGTGAGTTACTTGGGAACCTCACTAATGTCGGTGCCATGTAAAACCACTGTGAAGTGGTTGGCATTAGGAACGGCATCAAGCTATAGAAACTGTGCCAAAGTGAACATTGGTGCTTGGCACACTCCTCTGGCTCACTAGCCCATCAAACCATCGAATCCATTCCAGCATGGAAAAAGGGACATTAAATAATGGGGATGACAACAATGACCCTTGTTATTATTATTATCATTATTATTATTATCATTATCATTATTATTATTATTATGATGATGATGATGAAGAAGATAGGAAACTAGCTGAATCATTAGCATATTGGACAAAATTGCTGGACATTTCGTCTATTCTGAGCCTTTTTACATTCTGAGTTCAAAATCTGCTGAGGTCAACTTTTTAGCACTGGGGGTCAATGTAATTGACTTAACTACTCCTGGGTAAGAGTATAAATAAACTGCACCACCCCTCTGCCAAGCCATGTCGAGTCAGTGTAGCAGAGTAGACTCATCAAACCAGTATGATTTCAAGTTCAAATTCATCAGACTGGATGGAAGAGCGAACATGCTGAGGCCTTCGTCCTGCAGTGGACTGAGCATAGGCAGTCCAGTCCAATCCAATCCAGTCCAGTCCAGAGAAAAAAACTGCAGTGATAGGAATAAGTCCTGGGCTCACAAAGAACAAGTCCTGGGGCTTTGTGTGGTTATGAAGCTCATTTTTCAACCTCATGATTTCTGGTTCAGTCCTACTGTACAGCACCTTGGGCAAGTATCTTCTATTATTGCCCTAGACTGACCAATATGCTGTGAGTGAATTTTGTAGACAGAAACTGTGTGGAAGCCTGTCAAATATATATGTATATATATATATACGTTGATCGTTGTCAGTGCCGCCTGACTAGTGCCCCGTGCCAGTGGCACGTAAAAACCACCATCCAAATGTGGTCGATGCCAGTGATGGGAAACAAAGACACATGCACACAGTTATGTATATATGGCAGGCTTCTTTCAGTTTCCATCTACCAAATCCACTCACTAGACTTTGGTTGGCCCAATGTTATAGTAGAAGACACTTGCCCAAGGTACCACACAGTGGGACTGAACCTGGAGCCATGTGGTTCAGAAGCAAGTTTCTTATCACACAGATATGCCAGCGCCAATGATGGTGATATATAGTATATATATACATATATATATATATTATATATATATATAATATATATATATATATATATATATACGTATTTATTGTATACAGATATTTATTTGTATATTACATGTTTTATATATCATATATTAGCGCTTTCGTCCATTCTAGTGGAGTTTTCAAATCGAACTCAATTTGAAAGTTCAATTTGAAAACTCCACTAGAATGGACGAAAGCGCTATTTATGATGTATAAAAACATGTAATATACAAATAAATATCTGTAAATATAAAACCATCAGAATTTCTGAGTACCTCATTTCTTCTAATATAAAATACCTGTACATCACCTCCAAACCTTCTAATATATATATATATATATTTATGTGTGTGTGAATAAGTTATTTCTTTATTATGATTATAAAAATTGATTACACAGAAGGACAAATACAGGACATACATACAAAAAACATTTAAGAGATTCGTTTAAAAATTTTCATTTACATTTGGGTTATTCATTATAACATAAATGTCCTTTACATGACCAGTAGAACAAACAACAGTACATGAACTTATAATCTCACTGGAGTTTTTACACCCCGGCAATTTATGAGGCCCTGCAGCTTTTATTTCCTCTCTCTCCTCCATGGTCAAGCTGGGTTTCTGACACCCACCTTTTTTTCCACTTCTGAATAAGTGTACATATGTAGTATGAGGCATTTTGAGAAATGACGTCATAATGACGCAGAAGCAACCTGCGACAGTTTTCAATAAAACTAAAAACTAATTAGAGCAGAAAACATTTTTATTAGATATGTTCGGATGTGAGACAAGGGAGGTAACTTACTAATTTTCTGTGACGTTTACTTCCCTTTATGGTATTTTACTGATCTACATATCGATCTATCTTTATAATACAGTTAGATATACCACTGTCCTTGCTGGTTTAAGAGCTCGACATACATTTCATTATTCTCTCTCTCTCTCTCTCTCTATATATATATATATGTATATGTTGTTACCTTTCATAAAAAGCCTTTTCTTTTTTTTATTTACAATGTGCATTTTCATTGATTTTTCATATTTTCCCCCCTATATATATATACACACATATAATAACTTGTAAATAATAATAATGGTATTTTTATACAAGCTTAAAGCTAATGGCGATCACCATGCAATGACCAAGGAAAAATAGTCTAATAAAGGGGCATATAAGCCCTCAACAGAAAAAAGAAGGCTTTCCTATCCACAGATAGAAAAGCTGCCTTTTTTCTGTCGAGGTCTTATATGCCCCGTTATTAGACTATTTTCCTTAGTCATTGCACTGTGATCGCCATTAGCTTTAAGCTTGTATAAAAATACCATTAACACCGAAAGCTTACATATATTCAAAATTCAAATAAGTTATCATTATCTTTAAAAATATAGGCGCAGGAGTGGCTGTGTGGTAAGTAGCTTGCTTACCAACCACATGGTTCCGGGTTCAGTCCCACTGCGTGGCATCTTGGGCAGGTGTCTTCTGCTATAGCCCCAGGCCAACCAATGCCTTGTGAGTGGATTTGGTAGACGGAAACTGAAAGAAGCCTGTCGTATATATGTATATATATATGTCCAACCCATGCTAGCATGGAAAACGGACGCTAAACGATGATGATGATGATATATGTATGTGTGTGTTTGTTCCCCTAGCATTGCTTGACAACCGATGCTGGTGTGTTTACGTCCCCGTCACTTAGCGGTTCGGCAAAAAGAGACCGATAGAATAAGTACTGGGCTTACAAACTTTGCTCGACTAAAGGTGGTGCTCCAGCATGGCCGCAGTCAAATGACTGAAACAAGTGAAAGTATAGTGATAAAGTGGCCAGCAAACATAATGCAAAATATACCCTGACTTTTAAATATATATGTATATGAAAATTTTTATTAGCTATCCCTCATTGGAAACAAGGGATGAGATATTCCACATGATTCAGCTTTGAATAAATGTTGTTATGATTTTTTAATAAATTTATTTTTATCTTTCAGCGATGAAAGCTATAGAGTTATGGTGGGCAGGACTGAAGCTGGCATTTTTGAGAGTCAACCAGTTGTTCTAGATGGAGTTGTCCGTTACCATGATTCTGTTGGTGAGGTTAAGCTTCCAGAAGAAGGTACTGCTAGAAATTTGGCTCAGAAGTTCAAGGAATACGAAAGTGAAAGTCTGAAACCAGTTATTTCCAGTACTACACCAGTTTCAATTAGGTGTGAACAAGATAAGACTGAATTTATCTCAGAACCGAAAACCCATATTGAAACTTACGAAGGCAAACCTGATTTAGGAATCTTTGAAAGTCAACCTTCAGCTCTCCCTGAAGACATTACACCTGGGTTTGTGAAACCTGATGAGAAGTTGCCAGAAAGGGGCACAGCACAAAATCTGTTGGACAAATTTAAAGATATTCAAAAATCTTCAAGCGAAGTAGTGGTCAGTGGTCAACCAGATTTAACTCCTGATCTGTCTTCCAAAACTGAATTTGTCTCAGAACCACGCAGTACGTTTCAACCATATTGTGGTACAACTGAAAGTGGTATCTTCGAAAGCAAACCCGTCTATGATCCAAATGTTATCCGTCCTGAAGAAGTGGACACCGAAGACATCTTGCCAGACGAAGGTACAACTAAGAATCTGCTTGCTAAGTTTTCAAAATTACGAGAAGACAAACCTTTTGTTTCGAAACCACCCATCGACGTTATTACTGCAAAAGAAGCTGGTCCAACCATTGCTGAAAGTCAGCCAGTTGTCCTCAGTGATGTTTTCAAAGAAACCGATGTTGCAGAGGAGAAACTGCCTGAAAGTGGCCAAACAAGAAGTCTTTTAGCAAAGTTTCGAGAAATTGAAAGTGGAGCTGGATCCCAGTCCCCCTCTCCTCGAAGTCGCAAGGAGTTTACTCCGCCACGTGAGGATCCTCGTGGGTTTAACACAGAAGCTGCTGTGAGTGGTGTCTATGAAAACACTCCGAAAAAGGGTTTAGAATATGAACCCACAAAAATAGAAGGAGGAATCTTTGAGAATCAACCTGTCAACCGGCAAGATGTGATAAAGGAAGCTGACACAGGTGGGGAAGCTCTTCCGGAAAAGGGAACAGCACGCAGTCTTCTGTCGAAATTTAGCAAAATCGAAAACAATGCGCCCAACGCAACTTCACCAAGATCTTTAAAAGAATTTACTCCTCCCAGAGATGACCTTCCAGTTAAATCTACAGCTGTAACTAGCAAAGCAACTTCAGAGAACGAACCTCAATATCGGTCTGATATCTCCAGGGAAGCTGATACTGATTGGAGTGAGGGTTTACCATCGAAGGGGACAGCAAAGAGCGTTGTTGATAAATTCCGTAACATCCAAGAAGAAGCCAAAAAAGATTTGGCCAAAGGAATGCCCAAAAAGGTAGGACAATTAATTGGTTTGTAATCTTTTTAGGCGTGTTCTGTTTGTTACAATGCATAACATATATATGAATCCGTTTGTCTGTCCTTGTTTGTCCCTTCTGTGTTTAGCCCCTTGTGGGTAGTAAAGAAATATATATGAATGTGTGTGTGCGCATGTATGTGTGTATACATGTAATAGTGTATATTTATTTGTATATTTAAATATATATTAATATTTTAGGAATATTCTTGAATGTATTATGTAATGCATATCAAAGAACTGGATTCTGCAATTTGAATTGTAAAACTTTCTTTTTATTGTTGTTATTATTATTATTATTTTTAGCAAAATGGAAAGTGTTGTAATTTTCCAAAAAATGTTTCTTTTGTTTCAAAGAAACTTTGTTAAAAATATTTATATTCTGATGTTTCTGGATACACATGTACGTACACACACGTTTCTTCATTAGCGTGATTTGAAAGTCCTGATTCAGCTACAGGTGATCATCCATATAACAATCTTCTGTTAAGCATTTTAAATTATCCTAAATATCCACCAACTGATATCAGAAAGCTCTATCATAAACATCTCATATATAAATATATATATATATATATATATATATATAGAGAGAGAGAGAGAGAGAGTTTACGAAAAAAACGAAAGACGAAGACAGGTGGTGCACAAAACAAACAGATGTATTAGTATAACGCTCAGGAATAGAAAAAGTCTTTTACATTTCGAGCCTACGCTCTTCTACAGAAAGGAACACAGAAAAAAACAAGGAGAGAAAAAAAATGTGTGTTGTGGCTAATGGTGAGGCAACAAAAGAAAGAAAGAGACCTCGATATTATGTAAAATCTGTAAATCTAATATCTGACAATTATTCAGTAGCCATGATAAAACTCCGAGTTTCAGATGCCGAGGTGGAAATCCACGCCACTATCTCTTCAGTTATCCGGTAATCGGGAAAATACTATGAAAAATGACCGCTATACAAAGGGAAATTACTGTGTGATTTGACCGTCATTAAGACAAAAGAGGTATGACTGCTAGGTCCTTTTGTCTTAATAACAGTCAATCACACAGTAATTTCCCTTTGTATAACAGTCATTTTTCATAACATTTTTCGGATGGCCGGATATCTGAAGAGATAGCGGCGTGGATTTCCACCTCGGCATCCGAAACTCAGAGTTTTATCATGGCTACTGAATAATTGTCACATATTACATTTACAGATATATACATATATTTACCGGGAACTTTAATAAAAGAATGATATGGAAATCGTGTATAGAAATCGTGTAAATGGCGGTGCACCAGCATGGCCACAGCTCATTAGCTGAAACTGGAAAAATCAAAATCAAAATCAATCATTCCTTCCACTCTTTTTTTATTAAAATTTCTCAGCACAGAGAAATAAAGTTAGGAGCGATTCTCTCCCCTTAAATTGCATATACGCACACACTCACTCTCTCTTTCTCTCTTTCCCATTAAGTAAGCAGTTCGCCCTGAGCCATCCACGTTTGTGGGTGTGTGATTGATTTATTAAATATTGTCTATTCTAGTTGTGTTGTTTTCCTCAAGTTATATAGTAGCCGATAAGCGAAATCAGAGTTAGGGCAAAACTTGTATTTAATTATGTCCCTTTAATTCAAATCAAAATTAATGACCTTGTGCTAATATTAGAAATTATTCATTACACAGGCAATAAATTAATTCCACTTGATAATGTAAGCATTCGTAGTGTAAAATAGGAAGGCGCTTACGTGGAATTTATCATCTAAATATAATGAGGTTTGATTTAGCTTAATTTATAACCCATGTTGCTTTGAACATTTTCGTTATGTATTTAAGGAGTTATCGCCCTTTAGTTAGCCGTTTTACATCTCTTTATATATAAAGCTGAAGTTGTCTGTGTATGGCAGGTTTGGAAGCCTTCAACTAACACTATCTCCTCCGAGACCCTGCGGCGCAAGTTGATCAAAATTGAGAGTATGATAGAAGAAGGCTTGCTTTTCCTTCCGTAGAAGAAAAAATTCAAATCGGACCATGTTAACACCAAAAATTATTTGCATCAAAAAGGTGTCGAAATTTTTCGGTGTATTTCAACCAGAAAAATGTTCACTTAAAGAGAATATCAAGCTACATAATGCAAAATTTTTACTTTTCAAAAATTCCAATTCTAAAGGGTCGAGTCAAACCCTAGCAACGCTGGGCAATACTGCTAGTATTAAATAAATATATCATTGAATCGCTTCTTCAATATCGTTCATGGAGTCTTAAGTCACAAGTTTCAGATTTTTAAATTTAAAAACTACTAAACTTATGTAAATAGAGCTTTTCAACTCAAACGTTTACTGGATAATAAAATTTCATTTATAAATCGAGCAGAAGCAGTTTATAGAGCACGAATGGGCATTGTATTGGCTATTTATATTTAGTGCTGACTGTACTTTCTCTACAAGTACCCAAGTGCTACTCCGTGGCTAATGCCGAGATACGTATATGCCAAAGCTGACACTAGAGCTTGGCACAGCCCTGAAGCTTACCAGACTGTGTGTAGTGTATGTATGTATATATATATACATATATTATATTAAATTAGAGACAAAACCACTATTAGGCAAATCATACAATGAAAAACTTAAGCCAATACATAAGATTATTTAATTTATATTATTTAAATATATAACAAAATTATTAAAAAAATATAATTAATATAACACTACGATCGTTTCATGGCTGTTAATTTCTTTAAATTTTCGAGTTACAGTCATTCATCAGGTGTTTTATATATTTATCTTGGCGAGGTTTAAATATAGAGAGAGAGATGTTATATACATAATATATATGTTGGGTCATCCCATAAATAATGCTGTTTTTTATATATTTCTCTTATTTTTCAAAATTAAGATAAACTTTCTCTCACTCTTTCTTCTGTTGGCCTTCTCACTTAGCCAGCGGGGTGGTGTCATTTGAAGGCTAAAACAATGCAAAGCGCATTGTGACCAGCGGTGTGTAGCAACATCTGATAGCCTAGTGATATATCTATATATATATATATATATATATAACCCTTTGCAAAGAATTCTTTATACAGTCACAATATTTGATGAAAAATTATTCTTAAATTAAAAATTATTGATTTTTACAAAAGAAACTTTTCAAAAAACATGGCACAAACCTTTTGGAACACACATACCTGTGTGTGTATGTGTGTACAATGAAACATCATCTTATTTTTGCTTTTTTTCTTGTAATTCCTGTCATCAGCTAATTTTAATGTTATTTTTATTTAATGATCAACAATCTTGCATTCTCTAGATTTTTTTTTTTTCTTCAGATTATCACTCTTCCAGAATTGAACAAGATTATCTTAATCTTTAATACTATCATTTTCCCTATTGCTTACATTTCACCCCCACTCAAATGCTCCCTCTACATACGGGTTTGCACATTACTGACATCAAGTTGTCTTGTCTATATTTTATTCAGTGTCCTCAATCTCGAACCAGTGAAACCGTCCTGTAGTAACACCTTAATTTAACAATTTAATTTAACACCCTCTGAGTGGTTGGCGTTAGGAAGGGCATCCAGCTGTAGAAACTCTGCCAGATCAAGACTGGAGCCTGGTGCAGCCATCTGGCTCGCCAGCCCTCAGTCAAAATCATCTAACCCATGCTAGCATGGAAAGCGGACGTTAAACGATGATGATGATTTCATCTAATGGCGGTGAGCTGGCAGAATCATTAGCAAGCCGGGCGAAATGTTTAGCGATATTTCGTCTGTCTTTACGTTCTGAGTTCAAATTCCGCCGAGGTCGACTTTGCCTTTCATCCTTACAGGGTCGATAAAATAAGTACCAGTTGCGTACTGGGGTCGATCAAATCGACTGGCCCCCTTCCCCCAAAATTTCAGGCCTTGTGCCTAGAGTAAAAAAGAATTTATTTCATCTAAGTAGCTTTTTTTTTTAACAGACCTTAGTAATAAAAAGCCCAAACATACAACTTACAGTGCAACGATGCCCTGTACACGGTTGAAACTTAGGTGCACTGCTATAAACTTGCTCTCAGATATCGAGACTGACATGGTCATACACGCAGTATGATTACACATCTCTGTTAATCAAATGTAAGAAAACCTTGTTTAGCGTGGTTACTCCACATTACTCCGTAAGGAGCACGGGGCTGGTTTCTCTAGCGTATATATTCCTTCTTGGACAGGATCTTGGTCTGTTGTAGGATGACTCATTTTTGCCAGCTGAGTGGACTGGAGCAACGTGAAATGAAGTGTTTTGCTCAAGAACACAACGCGTCGCCCAGTCCAGGAATCGAAACCACAATCTTACAATCATGAGTCCAACACCCTAACCACTAAGCCATACACATACAGGAACGTAATGCTGCAGGGGTTTTGAGATCTTAGGGACCCTTTTATTTCTTTGTTTTGTCTTGTTGGCAGTTGTTAAAACAATGAATTAGATCCAAAAGGAATATTTAATTATATATGGGATAAACTTGTACCTTTTTTGATGGTTACAAACTAATACTACTTATATATATGAAGGAAAGAAAGAGAGAGAGAGAGAGATTTGGTATGAAACTCCCTCAGTTAACGTGATTCACTCAGTTAACATATCTCGATTAACACAATTCACTCAGTTAACATAATTCACTCAGTTAACATATCTCGGTTAACACAATTCACTCAGTTAACGTGATTCACTCAGTTAACATATCTCGGTTAACACAATTCACTCAGTTAACATATCTCAGTTAACACAATTCACTCAGTTAACATATCTCGGTTAACACAATTCACTCAGTTAACATATCTCGATTAACACAATTCACTCAGTTAACATATCTCGGTTAACACAATTCACTCAGTTAACATATCTCGGTTAACATAATTCACTCAGTTAACATATCTCGGTTAACACAATTCACTCAGTTAACATATCTCGGTTAACACAATTCACTCAGTTAACATATATCGGTTAACACAATTCACTCGGTTAACATAATTCACTCAGTTAACATATCTCGGTTAACACAATTCACTCAGTTAACATATCTCGGTTAACACAATTCACTCAGTTAACATATCTCGGTTAACACAATTCACTCAGTTAACATATCTCGATTAACACGATTCACTCGGTTAACATGATTCACTCAGTTAACATATCTCGGTTAACATAATTCACTCAGTTAACATATCTCGGTTAACATAATTCACTCAGTTAACATATCTCGGTTAACACAATTCACTCAGTTAACATAATATCGATTAACACGATTCACTCGGTTAACATATCTCAGTTAACACAATTCACTCAGTTAACATATCTCGGTTAACACGATTCACTCGGTTAACATAATTCACTCAGTTAACATATCTCAGTTAACACAATTCACTCAGTTAACATATCTCCCTCAGTTAACATATCTCTTTACATTTGAGTTCTGCATTCATATTGCTGCAGATATTGTGATGTATTCTGGAAGTGTGTACTTATAACATTTACTTTTAAGCATTTCATTTTTTTTTTTCTCAAAGATATTTATTTTTCAGCCTGAGTATAAGTTTTGATTAGTTCAAGCTAATGAGCAATTAAGAGTTATGAACAAAAGATCACATGCAGCTAAACCAAACTCAGTAATAATCGTAATAAAATTATCTGTTTGAAATTTTGCATGTATTTTAGGGCATAAATTTTCGACTATCATTTGCCAAAAGACGAAAGGTGGGTTTGTTTGTTGTTTAACTGCCTCCCTCGTATTTATTCAAATATCCCAATTTTTTTATTTTACAGGGATTTTCCTGCTTTAATCATTTCCCTATTTTCTCAAGACCTCTTTTTTTCCCCAAATTTATTTCTTAAAGATATCACACTTAACCCTTTTTCACTTTCCCATTTCAATGACAAATATTCGCAAATGTTTTGTCTTTTAACTAACCTGAAATATTAAGGGCTTAAGTTAAATGCAAAAATACAAAAACAATAATAATAATAATCCAGTCCCCGTAGCATAAAAATGCCTTTGCTTCTTGCATTTCAATGCCATCTCAGTAGTCTGATAGCAAAAAACTGTACTTTGAATTTATATATATATATATATATATAATAATAAATATTAGGGAATAAATCCAAATTTACAGGGAAAAAATCAGATTTAGGATTAAATCCAATTTTATAGTAAAATATTATATAATATTAATTCGAGACAAAACCACTATTTTGCAAAACAAACAAGGAAAGACTTAATCAATACATAAAAATTTTAATATAAAATAAATAAACCGCCACTACAATCGTTTCATGTCTTCAAATGACATTCGTCAGGTGGATTTCCGATCTTCTAATCAGTTTTAATTTATGAAGTCTATATATATATATATATAGAGAGAGAGAGAGAGATTAGAAAAAAAGACCTTTTATCAATTCAAAATGAACAATTAAATTACACCATCTAGAAAATTACATATAATAGAAATATTATATATAAAATCACAATAATATACTGATGATTAAGTAATATGCAAAATAATAAATAAAACGTATAGATATTATCGTTATTTTATATTTAATATTTCTATTATATGTAATTTTCTAGATGGTGTAATTGAATTGTTCATTTTGAATTGATAAAAGGTGGGGTTTTTTTCTAATTTTTACATATATATATATATATATTATATTTTGTGAAATTTGATTTAGTATTTCTAAATTGAATTTTTCCCTGTAAGTTAGGAATAATATTCCCTCAAATTATTATTATTATATTATTATTATTATATATATATATTATATATATATATATATATAATTAAGATTCAGTTGAATTAAGTATTTAAGTTGAAGCACCAAGTCAGTCCGATATTATCCACACAGCTCAAAGTAAGGTGAATAAAATCAAAATGATTAACAAAATGATATCCTGTTGCTTATTTTGATTTTATGTATGTATATATATATGCATGAAAAAATTCTATGGTATCACAGTAATGATACTACAAACCTTGAAGTGATGTTGGTAGAGCTGTTTTGTACTAACAAAAGTACTTCCATAGAGAAATACGCAGTGAATTCTAGTGTTTAAACAACAGGGACATTACAATTCCCGACTGGTTGAGCTAATATTTCTGTTGTTTCTACTCTAGCATATCTACCCTATAAAGTCCTTCGTTTTTATGAGACTGTCCAACGTCACTGTCCTTCTGTTTGGTGTTATTCAAATTGCAAAACACCAGCATACACGCACACATACACTTGTTCAGATATATATATATATGTGTGTATATGTATATATATATATATATATATATATATATGTATGTATATATATATAAAGGGAACGCTCATGATTGCTTGAAATATTTGATTTTATTGGAAGACACCCGATGCCTCTTCACGTCCTTTCCCAAGGATATGCGTATTTGTCTTACTCTAGCAGAGAGAAGAAGAACAAGAAGCACAACAACAAGAAAAAAAAAATGATGAATTATTGAAATTTCTTATTTTGTGATCCTTCATTTTGTGTGCAGTTGAAAGCAGATTTTTTTTCTTATTCCCTAGTTTATCTAAAGTACACACATAATTTCTGAGTGACCCGGCACCTGCCATCAGGTATTATCTTGCATGGAACTCTTTTTCCCCCACTTTCGTTGACATTACCATAATTATCTCCTGTAATAAATTGATTGTTGAAATAATCTCGTTGTTGTGATGACCGCATCAATTAATGAAGCATCTGTGTGTTGAGTTTTATCCGAACGATGATGACTCCCTATTTTTTCTTGTATCTAACTTCCATCGCTTATGCTGTCTTTCGGACCAAGGAAAAACTGAATCCATACAAGGAAAAACTGTCAGATTCTCTTTTTCTTTTGTTTTCAATGTCTTTTGAGTTTTTTTTTTTGTTTTTTTTTTGTCTTCTTATTAATATTCTTGCAGTGAATACAGATCCAATTGCCTAAAAACTTTTCTCTTAATCACTTCTTGTTCTCTCTTTTTTTTTTTTTTCTCTTTACATTTATTCCTACATCAGTCTTTTCATAAAAAGGTTCAAATATAGAGTTTCTAAATTTGGGGTTATTTTTAAATTTATTTATTCATTTTTTTTTTATAGTAAACTTAAGTTCAAAACATTTCTCTCAAAAAAACCAATGATTTCTAAATTTTATCCAGATGGTGTTTTTTTTTTCTTTATTTTATTTAAAAAAAATTTTTTTTTTTTGATAAATCCTTTTACAGAAGCTGGGTGAAAATTAAGTTTATACAACAAATATAATTTGGAACTCCTTAATTCTCATTTTCACATGCATATGAATGAGTGTATATATTTACTATGTCCTATATGTCTAAATGTGTGTATGTGTGCATACATGCACACATATATATATATACAGATACATACACACACATATACATGTATGTTTGTGTGTATATATATATATAATATAAATTTTATATATATATACATACACATATACATGTATGTTTGTGTGTATATATATAATATGAATGTGTGTGTGTTTAAAAAGAGAGAGAAAGATGTTTTTATCTATGGACTTGGTTGTTTTTTTTTATCCATCTAAAATTTCACACAGAATTATTATTATTATTATTATTAGCACAATCTTTAAAGCTAATGCGAAGAAGGTTCTCAAATAAGGTTCATCATAGGTTTCTGTGTGGCCATTGTCAACTGGACACTGTGATATTTTGTTCCATTATCCAGCATGCCGTACTACTTACCTGTACTTTCCAAGAATTTTGTTTGCACCTAAAACCGAATCCCTGCTTGTTATTATTTAGTTTATTTTGCCATTTTCAATGCTTTTGTTTTTCTATTATTATTATTAGTATTATCATTATTATTAATTACTGAAAGGTATTTTCATTTTAAATACGTAAACTAGTGTCTTTTGAATTACCTGCCCGTCGTGAGATTTGTTCTTAAATAACTTGAGAGAAATTAGGCTTTATTGATGAAGCAAAATGTGTCCAGTAAAAATGATTGAAATAAATTTGGTAATTTTACACACACACACACACATAATACTTATTTATTCACGAATAAAGAAGTGAACTGCAGTCAGTGCTTGTGTTTTTGTTAGCAGAATTACCCTCCCAAAATGCTGCAGTCCCGGTTATACACACACACACACATAATATTTATTGATGCAATCAGATTCTCACAGTAAATTTTACAATAATATTTTGCTGTATTATGTGGGATGGACATTCCTGTTAAAAGATGTGTCTGAGTTGTCATTAACTTCTTTATCAAATTGTCATATTTTTTTAGTTACACTGCTGTGTTTCAGGAAACGCAGTGTTAAAAAAATTACAGATGTGTAACAAAAAACCTTCACAAATGAATTAAAGAAGTGACCTGCAGTCAGTGCTTGTGTTTTTGTTAGCAGAATTACCCTCCCAAAATGCTGCAGTCCCAGTTTCAATGTACAGTTTTGTGTCAAGAATCTCACGAAACACGTAGAAAAAATACAATGATGGTTATTTTCCATTTTATTTGCATCAGTTACATGGCAAATTTTATGAACTCCTGCTAGAATGAAAGCTATGTCAACAGTGGTGTTGTAATATTGTATATCTGTTATTTCTGCCACTCTGCCATTAGCTGGACATCAATATGATATTGACTGGTCCCAGATTGATCCCAATCTTTCATATGAAGTAGAGCACTGAGCAAGGCTTGAACCTACAGCCTTCAGCACTTAAACCGGCCATATCCAGCTCAAATATTCTACCCATTTTATGTTCAGACTGGCTAGATCTGGCCTCTCACACCTACCTTACAATGTCATTGTCAACCAGAATTCATCTACAAAGCAATTGCCCCAGCTCCCCTTCAGGGTTGGCGAAAGCAATATGGTGGACAACGAAAAACCTGGCTGATGACAGTCAAGGCTGATCTGGAACACAACCTAGGCCTCCCCATATCTACGGCGTTCACCGCTGGAATAAGGAGTGGTTGGAGATCACGTGGTCGTTAGCCTCAAATCGCCAGGTCTGGTCAGCATTTGTGAGAGATGCAGCATTGAGGATGAATGAAGCCAGTTCAACCCACCCCGGGTGAATGCTGTCTCAAAACAAGACAAGAAAAGTATGCTATCACATCATCAAAAATCTCAAAGCTATGCGATAATGCATCATTACTTCAAAAAATATGAATAAATAAGCATTACATTTAATAAAATACTCTGAATCCTGAAGAATTAGCTAAAAAGTCATGTTGGGTTTTTCTTATTTTCTATGCTAGCACAATGTCCCGGCAACGCCGGGTCATAGTGCTAGTGCATGCATATACAGCTGCGTGCGTTTGCACATATGTGCGAGTACTGTCCAAATCTCCGACCAATCACATACAGCTCGCTGGCATTCAATTGGCGTATCAAGTTTCGGGCATTTTGCTTGAGTTTTGGATAGAAAATTCACAAAAAAAAGTCACTTCTATTGACTTTTTAATGGCTTTGCAGGGTGACTGGGGAAATGTAAAGATGTACACGACCACCCTTGGACAGTTTTGAATGACCATAGAAAGTGCAAGCCCTCTAACTTAAAAATTGTGGATTTGTATAAAGGACATGCGCGCGCACACACACACACACACAGACATTTTGCCATTTATATATAGAGAGAGAGATTCCAAGCTGTACAAGCATATGTAAATAAACGATAAGCAGGTAAATCAAAATATAATTTTACGTATTTATTATGAAAGATCATTTTTGCGTATTGAAAAGACTTTATTGTTTTTGAGTTCTGTCTGATTTGCATGCTTTGTACATGATATTAGTTTTATTTAGTTTGTGTTTTGTTTCCGCATATCCACTCTTCACTGCATGTACACACACCATCACGGGCCTCTGTGTTTGCATACACAAATGCATTCTCTGTCTCCTATCACACATTAACAGACAGATTATATAAATGTTCGTTAGACTGATGTTGTCTGCCACTGATTTGCTGTTTTTTATGTTTACTTTTTTTTGTTTACTGCTATTTTTCTTCTTTATTTTTTTTTCTTTCTTTAAATTCATCTTCAACATATTTGCCTGATCTTCTAGCTTATCTTCACCCAGGAATCACAGACCACAGGAAAAAACACTTAAATCATCAATATTGTCATTATCATTGTTTTAAAATGTGCATCACTTTTCACCTTGTTGTCCCTGATTCATTCAAAGCCTTTGGCTTGTCAATATAAACAGATTTTAAATGTGACTACACTAGATTATCCAGAGCACTTACTTGCTTTAAAATGGGATTTAGAAAAATCTTCAAGGATTTTTTTTTTTTTAAACAGCTCACCTGTTAAAACTCACCTGTTACCTCGTTCTGGTTTAAGGTAACAGTCTGTTGTCCCAATCATCTTTACTTCATTTTACTGCATCATTTTCTATTGGTAAATGTATACCTGTTTGAATTGATAAATTATAAGCAAGGAATTTTTTTTTTTTTTAACACCTTGTTGATTAATAGTGTTTCATGTGGGTAATTCCTAGTTTGGTCTATGTTAACTATGCTTAAATAAATGCCAAGGACTAGGAGCTGATATGTCACCAAGAATTATCTTTACGTTTGTTTGATTTTAAAGCTTTCTTTTGGTTTGTAGTCAAAAATTGAAAGTGGAAAATTAATATAAGTAATTGATATTGTAATAACCATATTTTAAACAAGCAGTAAAAAAAAAATTGAGAAAAAATAGTTTAAATCAAAAACTGGTGGCAGTGGGGGACAAGAGGGGTAATTCCTCCCTCCCACCCAAACATATCTCCATTGTTCAAGACAAGAATCTGAAGAAATTTTGGGTGGGGAAACAGGAAAATTCTCCGTTTTGAGCATTATCAGATACTTTGATATTTCCAGTTTCATTTTGTGATCACAAACCAAAAGATTGCTGATTTTAAGAAGAATAATAATAAAAAAAAAATGACAAATCCAACACAAGTAATCTTGTTTGTTAACTGGTGATATAGTAATTTTTCTTTTTTTTTTTTAATCTCTACTGATATTTAGTTTCTAAAAGCATTTTTATTTTTTCCATTTTATACAAGAATTTAATGAAATAATAACTAAATTATCAATTGTTGTTCTGAGACAAGGACTCAGAAATTGGCAACCTGCTGTCTTTTATCAGAAACTCTGTTGCGATTATTTTAAGGTGGTGAATAGCAGAATCATTAGCACATATCCTTTTGGATTTCAATGAAACTAGTACCATTTGAGGCTGGGGTCTGCCCTGTCCCAAAATTTCAGGCCTTGTCCCTATAGTAGAGAGAATTATTACCTCTGCCTTAGCGAAGGCGGAGATATTGTTTTCAGTTGTGTTTGTTTGTTTGTCTGTCCTTGGACAAGATATCTCTAGAACCGCTGGATGGATTCGGTTGAAACTTTCAGGGATGTTTGGTCTTGTGACTGGCACAAATTGATTTGATTTTGAGATCGATTCAGTATCGGACAAGAATTCTGGATTATTTTTCCGTTTTTCTTTTTTTTTTTAACTTAATTTTTGAGAGCGGTCAGGTTCACTTTTAGTATTCTTGTTTGTGAGAGCAGTCGAGTTTATTTCAGATATTCTCATTTTAAAAATCCTCTCTGGCTAATCGTTGAGAAGACGTTGGTGTTCCCTTAACGGAGGTTTGCACTCTCTGAGTGCTCGTTATAACTTGTTTTTGCTGGAATTTTCTAACATAAATCTTGAAGTTCGATTCTGTTAATCTGACCAATTCCTTTTAATTCTCTTGGTCAATTTTATTCCCTCTGCTTGGTGTAATATATGGTGTTCTGGTTTGTTAAATAATTATATATATATTTTTTTTTTTAGTTTTAGCAGTGTGACCCTAAATCATTAGCTACCTCAATCAATTTTGTACATCTGCTTAACAAAGTCAATAAATAGTATTCCCTGTACTTAATTATAGTGTTATTAAATAAATTACTACTGTAGTGTTACGGTCTGGTTTAAAATTAGTGACATCATCAAGCCCTCCTTTCAGACAAAAAGTCCGTGTCTAACATAGATGCTTGCTTATTGTTTTAGCTCGGATAAGAAGCTATGTCTAAATATATCATTCTGGGCCGAACTTTATCATTCATTTGTATATTTTGTTATTTCCATAGTCTTTATTATAGACATCATTTAAAACTTTTGTTTATTTTTTAAGACAATATCTGAGGGAAACAAACCGTTTTGTGAGCATCTAACGTACAGAGTTCTCTCCCTTGCTATTATCCGAATTTACAATGAAGAATTTGCGTTGAACGTTGTCGGCAATTTGCTTTTTATTCTTATTCGTAACCACTTCGTTTCGCATACGTAGTTAACTCATAAAGCGCTGGGATTTGCACTTGCATAGCATAGACTGCTGAGCACATCTTATGAAAATGCACACAGGCGCAGGAGTGGCTGTGTGATAAGTAGCTTGTCTACCAACCACATGGTTCCGGGTTCAGTCCCACTGCATGGCATCTCGGGCAAGTGTCTTCTGCTATAGCCTCGGGCCGACCAATGCCTTGTGAGTGGATTTGGTAGACGGAAACTGAAAGAAGCCCGTCGCATATATGTGTGTCTGTGTTTCTCCTCCCAACATCGCTTGACAACCGATGCTGGTGTGTTTGTGTCTCCGTTACTTAGCAGTTTGGCAAAAGAGACCGATAGAATAAGTACTGGGCTTACAAAAGAATAAGTCCCGGGGTCGAGTTGCTCGATTAAAGGCGGTGCTCCAGCATGGCCGCAGTCAAATGACTGAAACAAGTAAAAGAGAAAAGAGAAAAAATAACAAACAAAAAGTAGTTAGGTGCAGGAGTGGCTGTGTGGTAAGTAGCTTGTTTGCCAACCACATGGTTTCGGGTTCAGTCCCACTGCATGGCACCTTGGGCAAGTGTCTTCTACTATAGCCTCGGGCCGACAAGTTCCGTCCAATCCATGTAAGCATGGAAAAATGGATGTTTAAACAAAGATGATGCTGGTAGTGATGATGATGATGATCATCATCATCATCATCATCTAATATAAGGTACCAGACAATTGGTATCGGCAGCGAGCTGGTAGAATCGTTAGCACGTCGGGCGAAATGCTTAGTGGTATTCTGTCTGCCGCTACATTCTGAGTTCAAATTCCGCCGAGGTCAACTTTGCCTTTCATCCTTTCGAGGTCGATTAAATAAGTACCAGTTATGCACTGGGGTTGATGTAATCGACTTAATCCCTTTGTCTGTCCATGTTTGTCCCTTCTGTGTTTGCATCTTGCCCTTCCACACTGCATTTTTCAGAATCTAGAAATTAGATCAGTGTTTTGATTAAAAAATTTTAAAAAAGCAGCAACGGCCTGAGGTCATAGCGTGCTGTTGACCTTCCAGCTGAGCAACTGAGGATTCCAGCATCCCATTATTAGTAATGTGCTATATCCGTAACAATGATTAACTGTTAAATTGGCCCATTTTAACCAGCTGCAAGTGACTGTGAGCTGCAGAGGGCACACATCTGGCAAGTATGCAAATATTACCTTGCGGCTCTGTATTTAATTCCTGTAGATGTAAAACCTGTGATAGAATTGGCGTCGTTTTCATCGGAAAGCTATCTTTCAGATAATTAATGTCTTGAAAACTGTAATAAACCTCAGCACGTTGACATGTTCTGGTGAAAAGCAGTGAATAAATGGTGAATATAAAATACTATAGGCGTAGGAGTGCCTGTGTGGTAAGTAGTTTGCTTACCGACCACACGGCTCTCGGTTCAGTCCCACTGCGTGGCACCTTGGGCGAGTGTCTTCTACTATAGCCTCGGGCCAACCAAAGCCTTGTGAGTGGATATGGTAAGCGGAAACTGAAAAAAGCTTGTCGTATATATGTATATATGTATATATATATATATATATTATATATATATATATATATAATATATATATATACACGTGTGTGTCTGTGTTTGTCCCCCCAACATTGCTTGACAACCGATGCTGGTGTGTTTACGTCCCCGTAACTTAGCAGTTCAGCAGAAGAGACCGATAGAATAAGTACTAGGCTAACAAAGAATTAAGTCCTGGGGTCGATTTACTCGACTAAAGGCGGTGCTCCAGCATGGCCACAGTCAAATGACTGAAACAAGTAAAAGAGTATAAAATACTGTGTTTAAATAAACTCTGCTCAGTTTTCTCATTATTACTTCTATATTACTTCATATATATAGTGCCATTTCATAAACACACAACACACACACACATATATATATACATACATAGTTATATTAATCAGTAGAAAGTTACAAAAGTGACTCAAGGCTTAGGAGTCTCATGCATGGAACTTATCAAGCCTACACACACACACACACACACACACACACACACACATGCACATTAAGAGGAAGTCAAATCAAAAGTTTGGCCTTGTTGATGCTCCAGTTGCTGTCTTAGGAGATTATTCATAGATTACATCTGGGCTGTTATTTCATGTCACTAAAATAGAATAGGACGCAGAACAGGATAAGATAAATTTGTTTTGCAAGAATGTAATTGGATGTAGAAAGATAAGATAAAGTTTAAAACATACTATAGTTTATAATTATCGACTGAGAAGCCAGCCAGATTAAGGACATGTTAGAAACACTTCGTAAGTGAAAGACAAAAAAAAAAGGTATGAAGAACACGTAAATAAATGATGCTACTAAAAGATGCTAATATTCCTTTATTTAATTCCTACAAATTTAACCCTTTCGTTACTGTATTTATTTTGAGATGCTCAGTGTTTCTTTCAGTTACTTTAAATATAACAAAGAATTTAGTAAAATAACTTAGTTATCATTCAGCTAGTCTTAGGAACATAAATTGTGACTAAGGTTTGGTGGAAGATTTTTATTCAAAACTTATGAAAACAAGACATTTGTACTACAAAGCCAGGGCTGGTTTCAGCCATTTGAGATGCTCAGTGTTTCTTTCAATTAATTTTAAATATAACAAAGAATTTAGTCAAATAACATAGTTATCATTAAAGCTAGTGTTAGGAACATAAATTGTGACTAAGGTTTGGTGGAAGATTTTAATTCAAAACTTATGAAAACAAGACATTTGTACCTCAGAACCAGAAGAAGATAAAGATTATCAAATGCATGTACAATACCAAAATCTTTACAAGAAGACAAAAGTTGTTAGATGTTTAACCCTTTCATTACCATATTTCTGTTGAGATGCTCTGTGTTTCTTTCAATTAATTTTAAATATTACAAAGAATTTAGTAAAATAACTTAGTTATCATTAAACTAGTGTTAGGAACATAAATTGTGACTAAGGTTTGGTGGAAGATTTTAATTCAAAACTTATGAAATAAGACATTTGAACTACAAAGCCAGAGCCAGTTTCAGCCAGGTTGGCAACGAAAGGGTTAAATGTGTATGTGATGAGGAGACTGTTTTATTCTATAGTTTAAAAGTGGAAGTGAAGTCATACTGAACAAGAAAACAAGTTGAACAAAGCAGTGGCTGTTGACAGTAAGTAGAGCAGAGCCAGGCTGGTGAAAGAACTAAACATTATTACATTTCTATGAATCACTATTGAAATATAAAAAACATAGACAGGCATTAAAGGTCTTCATTAAAAAAAGTTAATTAAGTAATTATAAGATATTAATTATAGCCATGATGGAAAAGGGTGTGGCTATCATAATCAAAACTGAACCATCTAAAAAAGAAAAAACAGTTGTGTTCAAACAGATCTTCCTGTCCCACTTTAATTTATATTTAGTATTTTAATTATTGTTATTTCCAAAGTCAGTAAGGGGCAGAGCTATAACTACAACTATAAATGATTTGAAACAAATGGCTTTACTGTTGGCATCGCTTCTTATCACTAACTACACAAGAATAGGCATGGCTGTGTGGTAAGAAGCTTGCTTCCTTATCACATGGTTTGAGGTTCAGTCCCACTGCATGACACTTTGGGCAAGTGTCTTCTACTACAGCTTCAGGCCAACCAAAGCCTTGTGAGTTGATTTGGTAGATGGAAACTGAGAGAAGCCCATCGTGTGTGTATATATATATATAAATACCGAGTGAATTTCGTCCTCTCTGTCTACGTGGGTTGTTTTGAGTATTTGTTGTCCTGGAGTTTCTTATAGTAGAAGAAATAGCTAAGGTTCTTTGGCTGCTATTTCTAAAGTTCAGTATGTGGTGAATCAAGTTTTTGCTGAACCCTAATTATAACTATACTCATAGTTATAAAATATTATGTGTGTGTATATATATATATATATATAAAATGGAACAAAAAAAACAATAGAAGACAATAAAATATCCAGACTGATAGCCAATACAAAGGCAGATGAAAAAAAACAACAATTAGAGGGACAGGAAAAAGGATGGGTCATTCGTGGCCCATCAAGGGCCAGATGTCTTTACAGTCAAGTGTAACTATCCAAAACTGTAAGGACATCTGGTAACTGGACTGACAAAAGAAGGCCATGAATGACCCATCTTTTGTTTCCTGTCCTCCTTTGTATAGTCTATCTGTCTGGATGTTTTTGTTCCATTTTTTTATATTTATATATACATATAGTGGCATATGTACACTTTTGCTCACACATATATATGTGTGTGTGTGTGTGTGTGTATTTGTGTGTCTCCTCACCATCGCTTGACAACCAATGCTGGTGTGTTTACATCCCTGTAACTTAGCAGTTCAGCAAAAGAGACTAATAAAATAAAGTCCAGAGGTCGATTTCTTTGACTAAAAGGCAGTGCTCCAGCATAGCCACAGTCAAAATGACTGAAGCAAGTAAAAAGAAGAATATATATATTTATGAAGTTTTATTTGTTCCTTCTCGAGCCACGCCTGGCTCATAAGGGCCAGTCTCCCAGTTTCCTTGGCGTATAGGTTCCCCACCTGGACGGGACGCCGGTCCGTCGCAGGTGAGCTGCAAGATGCAGGAGGAAAGAGTGAGAGAAAGTTGTGGAGAAAGAGTCAGCAGAATTTTGCCATTACCTTCTGCCGGAGCCGCGTGGAGCTTAGGTGTTTCGCTCACAAACACACACACATCACCCGGTCTGAGATTCGAACCCACAATCCCTCGACCACAAGTCCGCTGCTCTAACCACTAGGCCATGTTGTTCCTTCTCAAGCCACGTCTGGCTCTTAAGAGCCGGTTTCCCGGTTCCCCACCTGGATAGGACGCGGGTCCATCGCAGGTGAGCTGCAAGATGCAGGAAGAAAGAGTGAGAGAAAGTTGTGGCGAAAGGGTCAGCAGAAGTTTCGCCATTACCTTCTGCCGGTGTCACATGGAGCTTAGGTGTTTCGCTCATAAACACACACATCGCCTGGTCTGAGATTCGAACCCACGATCCCTCGACCGCGAGTCCGCTGCTCTAACCACTAGGCCATGTGCCTCCACTATTTATGAAGCAAAGAAGGGCATATGTTCGTTATACTTAGATAAAATTAAACGAGTGGTGTAACGTTGTTTTTATTTCAGGTCACAATTAAGAGGCTCAGACGAAAATTTTTAATTAATATTTGGTCTGTCGTTACTCTTATCATTTGACTAATAAACAACTCCTAGCTTAATTAGACAATTCGTAGCTTGACTTGTCGTGTTAATAAAGCAGTGACGTTTTGAAAATTAATTTGGGTTTATTATTTTCTCATAACACAATAGAATTAGGATTTTAGTGACAGGTGACAACTGATAAACACTGAACTAAAAGACTAACATGACCTATGTTGTCTTTTGTTTGTTTTTTGTTGGGTTTTTTGTTTTGTTTTTTTGTGTGTTTTTTTGCTCGTTTCTGTCATTCTGGATTGTGGCCAAACTGGGGCAATGCCTTAAAGGAATTATTTAAGCAGATTGAACCCCCTCCACAACCTCCAGTGCTTAGTTTTAAATCTGGTATTTATTTTGATGGTCTCTTTTGCCAAACTGCTAAGTTATGGGGACATAAACAAACCAGCAATGGTTGCCAAGCAGTGGACTGGAGGGAGACAAACACACACACACACATACCCACACACACACATGTAAGTGTGTGTGTGTATTCTTTTACTTATTTCAGTCATTTTTGACTGTGGCCATGCTGGAGCACCGCATAAAGGGGGTTTTTTTATCGAAGAAATCAACCCCAGGGCTCATTCTTTGTAAGCCTAGTACTTATTCTATCGGTCTCTTTTGCCGAACCGCTAAGTTTCGGGGACGCAAACACACCAGCATCGGTTGTCAAGCGATGTTGGGGGACAAACACAGACACACACATATATATATACATATATATGAGGGGCTTCTTTCTGTTTCTGTCTACCAAATCCACTCACAAGGCTTTGGTTGGCCTGAGGCTACAGTAGAAGACATGTGCCCAAGGTTCCACGCAGTAGGACTGAACATGTGGTTGGTAAGCAAGCTACTTACCACACAGCCACTCCTGCTCCTATATAAATATATATAATGGGCTTCTTTACAGTTTCCAAATCCACTCACAAGGCTTTGGTCAGCCTGCAGCTATAGTAGAAGACACTTACCATACAGCCACTCCTGCGCCTATCAGTTTTTTTTTTATTATATTAAAAGTACATTTTAGTTCTCTTTTTGTTTATTCAGCCTCAAGTCGGCCCAGGTAACAAAAGATACGTAAGCAAAGACATTTAAACCAGGACATTTCTCTACACAGTGCCCTTCCCAATACCTCCATTTCTTATAATGGCATAGTGTGTGGGCCCGAAAGCATTGACTGCTATTTTTAGCAAATCAAACAACCACTGAGTATCTTATAACAGATTTAGTTGTTGGAAGTTTAAAGGATACAGCTGATTGTTATTTCTGGTTGCAATTCCAACAGTTACGTATTATTATCAATAAAATAAATACTTTCTTCCCTTTTACTTATATTGTTGTCTAGTAACCTATTTCCTATTGTGAAGCGAGAAATATAGCAAAGCTACTAAGTTACCTGACTCCAACTATTATGCGTGTTTATACATAACAAATTTGTATAGATAACCTCGTAAACTGTGTTTTCTGAGATTTACTTACAAAACTAAAAAGGAGTCTTTTGTTAGGTAAACCTGCGAATAAAAGCTTAGATTTTTTGTTTTGTTTTGTTTTTCCTTTTTATAGTGAAATGTATTGTATTAGGCAATAGGTTGAATGGAGATTATTATTATTATAATTGTTATTATTATTATTAAATAAAAAAAATTATTACCTTCACCTTAGCAAAGGTAGAGCTATTGTTTTCAGTCATAGTTGTCTCGTTGTCTGTGGACAAGATATCTCAAGAACCACTGGATGGATTCGGATGAAACTTCCAGGGATGTTTGGCCTCGTGACAGGCACGAACTGATTAGATTTAGGGATCGATCCAGTACCAAATAAGGATTCTGGATTATTTTTCCTGTTTTTTTTTACTTAATTTTCAAGAGCTGTCAGGGTTCATTTCAGATATTCTCATTTTAAAAATCCTCTCTGGCTAATCATTGAGAAGACATTGGTGTTGCCTTGGCAGAGGTTTGCACTCTCTGAGTGCTCTTGTTATTAATATTATTCCTCGGTTTTTTTACACTGATTCAAATTCTGCTATGGTCAACGTAGCTTTCCATCCCTTTTGGGGTCAAGTGAAATAGGTACCAGTTATGCACTGGAGTCGATGTAATCAACTAACCCTGTCACTCACCAAATTTCAGGCCTTGTGCCTATTGTAGAAAGGATATTATTATCATCATTATTATTATTATTATTATTATTGTCATCATAACAATACCTTACAGCATTTCTTGTGGCTTTTTACATCCTGTTTTCAAATTGCACTGGGGTCAACTTCGCCTTTTATTATTATTATTATTATTATTATTAAGGCAGCAATCTAGCAGAATTGTTTACACGCCTGATCCGTTTCTCTGTCCTTGTTTGTCCCCTCTGTGTTTAGCTCCTTGTGGGTAGTTAAGAAATAGGTATTTCATTTGCCGCTACATCTGAGTTCAAATTCCACCGAGGTTGACTATACCCCCCCCCCCACAAAATTCAGGCCTTGTACCTATTAGTAGAAAGGATTATTATATTATTATTATCATTATTATTATTATTATTATTATTATTATTATTATTATTATTAAAGGCAGTGAGCTGGCAGAATCATTTACACTCCAGGCGAAATGCATAGCAGTATTTTGTCTGCCTTTACGTTCTGAGTTCAAATTCCACCGAAGTTGACTTTGTCTTTCATCCTGTCAGGGTCGATAAATTAAGTACCAGTCAAGCACTGCGGCGGGGTCGATGTAATCAACTTATCCCTTCCTCCGAAATTGCTGGCCTTGTGCCAAAATTTGAAACCATTATTATTAGTATTATTATTATTATTCAGTAGTCTTATCTTTATCATGTGCTTTCACTGTACTACTGAGCACAGCTCTGTGTGCCTTGGGTGTGTACTGTAGTTTGTTATGATAATCTCATTCTTACTCTATTGAAAGTCTTTTACATAGGATCATTTTATTATTATTATTATTATTATTATTTATTTAACTTGTATGAGTAGCAGATGACATTTTCAGTGAACAAATACAACTGAGTCATAGAATCATTTACCAATACCCTTGAGAAAGGCAAGAATATTGCAACTGGCCATTTTCACTGCGGTCTCATAATTAAATCCATATCATGTTCTAATTGAAAGAATTAAATATCTCTGGTATAAACATCGAAAACTCCAATTAGTTGATGGTGGCTGAGTAAAAATTGGATACAACACTTTAGCATATGTATTTCATTGAAAATATTTGTCTAATTTCTCTTCTTTAGTCGATCAGTTTTATAATCTTTTCAATGAGTTTTCACTGAGTTATTTATCAAAAAGACATGAGGACTAAGCAATACTCTTTACTCTTTTACTTGTTTCAGTCATTTGACTGTGGCCATGCTGGAGCACCACCTTTTAGTCGAGCAAATCGACACCAGGAATTATTCTTTGTAAGCCTAGTACTTATTCTATCGGTCTCTTTCGCTGAACCGCTAAGTTACGGGGGACATAAACACGCCAGCATCAGTTGTCAGGCGATGTTGTGGGGACAAACACAGACACACAAACACATACATATATATACATATATATGACGGGCTTCTTTCAGTTTCCGTCTACCAAATCCACTCGTAAGGCCGGCCAGCATGGATGGAACACAGTTCCATAGCATTTACATCAAAGAGTGAGGAAACCTTAATGATCCAGAAATCATGTGTAATTTTCATTTTTTTTTTATATATTTATCCCAATTAGTATTTTGGATTAGTCCTTTCTGCTTCAGACACAAGGTCTGAAATTCTGGGGCAGGGCAAGAGGGTATTAGCCAGTTACATCGACCACCTGTGCTTGACCGATGACTTAATCTATCGACCCTGAAAGAATTTGGTGTCTTATGTAAAGTCAGCAACTTGTACAAGTTTAGTTTTCTTCTAAACCAGATTCTGTTTTATACGTGAACTGTTCCAATCTGAAAATAAGTACATTGAATTTTATGCCATATTAACGAAGAAACAAATCAATGTGTTCAGCTGATAATATTGGAATTCTTGAAAATTTATTTTATCTCATATATATATATATATATATATATATATATATATATATATATATATATATATGTATATGTATGTGTTATTTTTTCAATGTTAATTTGATCTTTCACTTCAATGGAGAAGATATCGATTTCAAATTCAACGGGAAATAAATGCAAATTCATTCACCATAAAAACTAAACATAAAACGTGAAGTACACGGTGTCAACAAGCTCATTAATAGGCACAATAATTCTAACCTAATTAAACTCTATGCAACGAACTTCATCAAAAAACGTTTTTGTTTTTGAGGAAACATTTTGTTTTGGTTTTTTTTTTTGTTTTTTTAATTTATTTTTTTTAATAGCGTAGCAAATTTAGAATATGCAAGTAACTCGAGTCTGTTTTCATAATTATTGTATTCGTTATATTTATGAAATTTGATCGGAACCTATTCCAAAATTATCAGTTTGTAAGATAAAAAGCCACTGCTATGTAACATCAACTATATTTTACTGGTTTAATTAGCATCAAATGTTACACAACAAACTGTTGCCCTGACAATCGGATTTATTAGAGAAATATTGACAATCCTAAATAGTTTCACTATTAACATTTTTTTAACATTTTAGGCTCGTGTGTCATTTCCATATTGGTTCTATAAAACTTCGCCTTTTGTCACAAGAGGATCGGTTTTGCCGGTTTAAAATACATCCGCTGAATTTCTTAATAGAGATGATACAGAAAATATAGAATTTGAATTTTGTATTGTCAGTATTGAGTGTAAAAACTAATAGTTCTCTCCATTCTGTTCATTTCTCTTTTATATATATATATTATTATATAGAGGGCATTATTACACATAAATGCCACACGCATTATGTGTAATAATGCCCTCTATATAATATAAATAAATATTTTCAAGTGAAAAAATTTACAGATTTTTTCTCTTATGAGGTTTTTCACGCTAACTACCTGATAATTTCTTATTAAGATTTCTTATTAAGATTTTATCCTATTTTTTAAATTTTATATATATATATATATATATATTATATATATATATATATTGGTAAAAACGGTAAGATAACAAAGAAAGAAAGAGACCTCAATATTATGTAAATAGAGGAAATTTATCTGTAAATATAATATGTGACAATTACAGATAACTGAAGAGATGGTGTTGTGGATTTCCACTTCGGCATCCGAAACTCAGAGTTTTATCTTGGCTATTGAATAATTGTCACATATTATTTTCAAGATATATATATATATATATATTTATATATAGAGGGCATTATACATACATGCCAGGAGGCAATTAAGTAGTTGTCCTTAATTGCTATATATATATATATATATACATATATAAACAATGTTTCCTTCTCATATTGTCAGTTCAGCCCATATCTTCTTCTCTGTCCTCCCTCTGTACAGTAAAAGGACAGCTCATATCTAAAGTTTAGTCATTGAGAACTAATTTGTCAAAACACCTTATCAGCTATGAAGATGATGATAATGATAGTAATAAATAATAATAAAAGAAAAATCAAAATTTAAAAAAAAAAATAGGGGTAGAAATGTCTTCTGTGTTTAAAAACAATGGAATATATTTAAAAAAAAAAAAAACTGACGTTAATTTCGAAAATTAACAATAGAAATAGGAGCAGATATACAAATCGCCATGGTGACGAGTTATCATGCTTTGACCAGGTTTCCTTCAGTTTAAAGCACAAGAAAGTTGACTCTCTCCTTCTTCTTCATCGCTCTGTCATCTTTCCACTAAGAATCGGCACCACTCCCTGATATCGCTGCTGCTGCCGCAGCCACTGAGACTACTAGAGCTGTTGCCAGAACCACCACGGCTGCTGCTGCTGGTTGCTGTTCGGCTGAGAGCTTCTAAATAGCATTCCACTCCTTCCTCTCACTCACTCTCTCTCTCTCTATCTATCTATCTATCTTTTCTTCTCTCTCTCTATCTATCTGTTTCTCTCGCTTCCTCCCTCCCTCTCTCTAGCATATGTAGACAGCGAGGCAACTCGGCGGCCAGCGGTCCATTGGACATTATTCAGTGCAGTCGTTAGTAGGCTAGCGTATATATATACACATATATACACACTCACGCTCATATTATATACACACACACATACACACGGTTCCGACTTGCGTTCTTCATCTCATTTTTGAAAAACCATCGATAGCAATGGTAAGTGCATCGTCCTTTCTCTTCTCAACTAATTGGAATCGCTTTAAATAAAACTCCCATCATTATCTTTTCCTTTCTCAGATTTTTTAAGCATTTAGAATAATCTTCTCTATTTCTTTTTAATAAATTACCATAGAATGACAATAGTAACAGAATCTCTCTTCTTTTTTCCTTCTTCCTTGCTACTTTTCATACATCCTGATGCAAGGATATTCGACTATGCCCCTCACTTACTTTTTCGCTTCTCTTTATGAAATTCCTCTTGTGATTCCTCTCTGGCTACAGCAATCATTGATTCCATTTTAAACCGTTATCTTGTTTCCAAAATAAGGCCACCTCTCTTGCTATCTACACCAAGATATTTCTCAATCTCTCCTACTTTCTTGTTATTATTAAACTGGGTTTGTGGCAGGATGAAAGAAAAGCGTCAGCTTCGTTACAAAGAAAAACGGCTTTGTACTCTATGGTAAAATAAAATCATTATTTATAAATTCCTCCAACTTGAATTAGTATATTCTTCTGTTGTTGTTCTTCTTCTTGGGGCTCCTTGTTTTCCCTTAATTTCTATTTTTACTCTCTCTCTCTTCTAAGGCTGATCTTATTTTTTCCCTATATTTAACCTGATCTCATCCTGTCTCTCTCTACAAACTTCTTTGTTCTATATATTAACGACATTTTCTCTACTCTCACTTTCATATCTGTCACTCTTGTTTATACACGGTATCGATTTTGTTTTATTTTGGATCGTTCGTTAGATTTTCTTCCTGAAAGCCAGCTTATTATTTATTTGCCTTGCCATGTGTCCGTTGTCACTTGACTTTCAGTTTTTTTTCTTCCCCCACCTCTAATTACTTATTCGAGTGCTGCTGTTTAAGAAAGAGAAAAAAAAATGTTCTCTCTCCTCATATATAAAATTATCTTTTACAGTAAATATATATATTTAGCAATTGACAAAATCTCTAGACACTTCAAGTCCATGTCCGTCTTCAGCCACCTTATTTAACAAGAAAGAAAAAAAAAACTTTGAAATAAGACTAATTATAAGAATCTAGGCCACGCGATTCTAAGGGTTTTTAACTTCTTGTCAAGTTGATGTGTTGTAATAGCAGTTAATTGTGACTTATGCATAAAGAAAACCACGCAACTGACAACTGCCATCATACTCTGACATTATATACACACATACATACATGCAAGCATACATAGTATGTACTTGCATATGTATACATGTATAGTATAGCCTTCCTCTCTGACAGGAGGGCGTTTTGATAAATTATTTACTGAATTAAGATGCACAGCTCTCACTGCTCTTATTAAATTAATAACCACCAGAGGGGAAAAATTATCACAACTTTATTATTATCATTATTGTTGTTGTTGTTGTTGTTGTTGTTATTATTATTATTATTATTTGCAACTTTTCTATATCAGTTACATTTAGTAATGTTACTCGATGTGGTTGGTGTTGTTCGTGTACTATGATGTAACAACGACTAGAAAACCCCCCCATTTTATCACCGCCTGCTGCCGGTCTAGAAGTGAGGAGATAGATAGTAGGGCAAAACTGAAGCATTATTATTACTCAAGTGAATTTAGTATATCAGTGGGTAACTGGATACTTAGTCACTGTAGGCAACCTGACACATGAGAAGTTTTTTGAACGCTTAAAAAGAAGAAAAAAACTAATAATAATAATGATAATAATAAGAGCTGAGCTTAAAACAAGAAACTTAATGAGATCGAATCACGTTATATCCGGATTTTTAATGAGATGTTTCCTTTAGATTAATTAATTAATCAAACAGAAGTGCAGCTAGAACGAAAACTAGTCATTTCCTCCTCCCCCCCCCCCAGTCCATCTCTCAACGAGAATCCCCCCCTTCTTACATAAAATTCACCACCACAAAGAAAGAGTATATAATAACGAGTGCCTTTCTCGGCCCTTGTTTTTTTGTTTTTTTGTTTTTCTCTTAAGCTGGTCTACTGCAGATAGCTGAATAAAGAGGAGCAGCCCCCACTCCTAGTATCACTGTAGTTGTTGTATAACAGTGTTCCGCCACCCCCACCGCTGTTCATAGCAGTTGTCACAGCAACATAACTCTGCTGCTACAGCAGAAGTGGTATTCAGTCTAAGACTCTCTCTCTCTCTTTACAGCAGCATATCTAAACTAACCTCATTCTCCCTCTTTGTTGATTTATTTTCTCTTTGAAAGCTCTACTTTACTTTTTTCAGTCTTTCATTCTACTCCTATTCACTTCTTGGGTCTGTTTTTCCAGATTTGAGAGAATTTCGATAGAATTTTCAAATCTGAAATTTTAGTGGAAACATATTCAATCAAAAAAACAGGGTGTTAGATATTAGCTACACCAGCCACTAAAACGGATTCATGGGTGTATATATATATATATATATAAAAATACCTGTGTGTAGATATAAAAAGAGTGACACACATACAGAACAAGAGATCCAGTATGGCCATAGCTAAGAAAATAGACTCTAGATATTACTTGCTATTTTGTTGCTCCTTGGTTATGGGTGGAATGTCAATGCTATGATTAGTGCTACTAGCTCAGCATTCATTTCCAAATTTGAAAACCCCCTGAAACACTTTTGATAAAGCTCAGTTCTTTCTCTTTTGCTGTTGTTATTCTTGCGTTGTCTATTAACAGTTGGTATAGACTTGTGAATTTTGTAGCTTATTTCCAGAATCTGCAGATTTTTAACATTTACTGAAATAATGATGATAAATTTTTGATGAATGCTTGAAGTTTCATACAAATGTCAGAGATCCTACAGGCAGCTCAAGTTATGATAGTCACAAATAATTATCATTACCTGACTATGAAGTACTAATTTATATTAGTTGAAGTTAAAACTTAGTTCATATGTCTAATTATGGATTTATAAAATGATTAATTATTCTTTTGTTAAAATATACTTCTTTGAAAAAAGCTCTTCACAAAATTACTTTGGCATTCAATAGCCACCTTATTTCATTTTATTCCTGTGTGTTGAACGGTTCTGCAAATTTACATTATTACCCGGATTTGTTATCCCTCCTGGTTTTCGTAAGCTTGTCTTTGATCCAGCCATTCTGTCATTGATGAAGAAAATAGAGTTATTTCTGAGTTAAGTTTAAATCTGTTGAGACAGCTCTGTGAAAGAGAATATTTGCAGTTGTTATTATTATTATTATTATCTAGTATTGACATTATTATAAATGTCTCACACAAAATACATTTGTAATTTGTCTATGTTATTGTTTCTGGTTTTAAAAGAACATTTATGCTTGTAGATAATTGTCGGCAATTAACAATACTCATTTTGAGAAACAATATATAAATACTCTCACACATACATACGTGTGTGAGATTATGTGTATATGCGTATATGTGTGTGTCTACGTACCCATGTGTGAGTGTGTATGCATGTTTGTATACATACGTGTATATATGTTTTCATATATTTGTACAGGTGTATGTACGTTTATGCTTAGATGTGTGTGTAGATTTATGTACATATACAATTGATTGTATAATGTGTGTGTATGCATATAACAACCTGCTGCTAATTGAGGCAAAATTTGAGCTGATCCATTTTGAGAGAGATAATACACTTAAGCATCTTATTCTCTCCTCATAGCATTAAAATAATATCGATGACTTAGAGGTAAATGTTGACCACAACCTAAACTAGAGTGCACATGTAGACCTGCTGGGTCCATAACTTCCCAGTCCAGAGAGTATTAACACCGTCATTCTTCTCTTCTCTACACTTGCCAGGTCTTACCTTGGTTGAATATTGCTGTCCACTGTGGTCTCCCTACACAAAACAAAACATTATGAGAATTGAAGCACTCCAGAGATTAACCATACAAAAGCTAAAATGGTGTGACAGGCCTTAATTATTGGGATTAACCACAAAAAGCCCCAAACTCCCTTCTCTCCAGTGTCTCTGCAAGCTCTACATGATTTGTATAATGTGGATTAGCATTCTATCAACACTATCCAAAGGATGTCGGTACCAAGGTTACCTATAGTTAGGCTAGCTCACATGATATTGTGCCACGGCTTTTTACCTCAACAGGTCCTTCTTTATGCCACGTTATCCCGAAAGATATCAAAGAAGAGAAACACCTCATCACATTTTCAAACGGTGCCTGGACAAATTCCTCCAAGAGACACCTGAGAAATCACTGGTGCCCTGATTTTGACAAACACCCTAGGCATGGCCTGAGTCAGTAACAGCCAAAAACATAAGTTATATGTATACGTATAGGTGTGTGTGTGTATATGTATGCATGTATGTCTAGATAGATATATGAATATATATATGTGTGTGTATGTGTGTTTAAGTATGTTTGTTTATAATTACTGTGGATATATTTTTTGATGTTTACACATCAGTTCTCTATATATGTGTATGTGTGAATATATGTATACACTTGTGTGTATGTATATATATATATATATATACAGCGGTGGTGCCCCAGCATGGCCGCGCCCTTTGGGCTAAAACATTTTATAGGATTTTAAGGATTTATACATACATACACACACACACACATATATACATAGGTGTATGTGTGTGTATTTTATATATTAGATATATAGATACTGCCTTCGAAATTCCTATTTACTCTCCTGGATCTGTAGGATTTCTGGCATTGACGATACATTTATCAGTTTGAATCAAAAATTTATATCCCTTTTTTAATTTCAGGATTGGCTCTTAGCTTGGCTCTACTACCATTCTGTGCACACTCTCTGCACTTGCCTTTTTTGTTTTTCTTTCAATTTTAGATGTGTCTGTATACATTGCTTTTAGCCAATTTGTCTTTCTTCATTCTCTCTCTTTTGTGGCATTTCTGCTGTTAAATTTCACTTGTTTAAATATTCCTTTAAACTGTCTTTCTTTTATAAATTAATTTCAAAACAATCTAAAATAAAGTACCTCATCAGTAATGGTTTTTTTAATTTGGAGTAATGTGGTTGGTATTTTCGTATCCTGTGAAATGTGGAGATATTCAATATTTTCATATAATTTACTCTTTAAGACACAAAAATAGCCTTGTTTATTTGTTCACGGCTTCTCTAAAATAATGCTTTATCTTTATCTAACAAAATCGATGTCATATGTATGCTTCGTGTCATACATATGCTGCTCTCCTCTAAGTTCTTACTTGATTATTTCATTTAGCTATTGAAATTCAATACATTAAAAAACAGTATCGCTAACGATAAGGAGGGGGAGCAGTTGTCAGTGTTTTAATTTTCGAAGAAAAGAAAAAAAAAAGCCTCTTCTGCTGTGTATCCTTTAATCAATATACAGCCTCAAATGCAAGGAACATCTGCTTCTTAATCAGATTTTCCCAACTTAAATTATTTATACTTAATAAAATTATATAACAATCAGTGTTAAAGAGAGAGGTTTTAGTTCAGATTTCTCTGTTGTGTTTCCATTGTATTGTTGTAATTCCTCATTGTCTCCATTTCCTGTTCTGTTCTCATTTAACCAAGCTTTTCATCCAATGCCTTCTTTTCATTTACTTTTTTTCTTCTTATTTATATCATAAGGTATTTTAAATGAGTATTTAATAAAAACCATCATGTCTTTTAAATTTAGATAAATAGAATTATTTATTTAAAATTAAAGCTTTTTATCATCAGTAAATGCATGTTCAATTTTTTTTTTTTTTTCTCTTATGGTTAATTTGTTTATAAATCAGTTTTGCTTTATTAATGTTTTACTTTTGTTTTTTTATGTTTTTTTTTTTCAATTGCTTCCTTTCAAGCCATAATGCAGAATTGTTGAATAAAATTCAAATCTGAAAAAAAAGGATGAATGAGCAATTTTGAATGATTTAGATTTAAATTATTTTTCTATATATTAACTTTTATTATTTCAAAGATAGTTGTGTAAATAAATAAATAAATGAATAACTGAATAGATAAAAATACGTAAATTCTTGAAATACATTCTTTACAAATAAATGCAGATTTAGATAATCTCTTCAGATAGTGTGTGTGTGTGTGTGTGTTTGGTTTACTCTACATGGTTCTGCAGATGGCTTAGCATGTAGTGATTCATAGATGCCACAATATATGGATGCATTTCTTATTTTTTGAAAATATCACTGCTTTTCATTGTTTATTGCAATAACGTTGTTAAGCGACGAAGGGAAGGGATTAACTGCACAAATCTTGACAATGATAATGACAATAACTGCTGTTAGCAAAAACAAAACAGCTACGATAAGCGCCTAAAAGTGCTCCTCTTTTGACTCTGTGGTCTGTAAAATGCATGTTTCACTAATCTTGTTGTTGCTACTAATTTGGTTGTGCAGGACAAAGGGAACAAATTTGCACCTGTCCACGTCGAGAAGTGTGCTGCATGTGAAAAAACAGTTTACGCAATGGAACGCGTTGAAGCCAACAAAAACATCTACCACAGAAGCTGCTTAAAGTGTTCACACTGCAATACCAAGTTGACGTAAGGCATCACACTGTTGTTACTCGTTATGAAAAAACCTATTCATCCACTGGCTACAGGTCAAGTTGCAACTTTTAGTCAGTCTCCCCTCCACCATCTTCAAAATTAACACACCTCATCTCCAATCAGCTGACAATTCATTCCTCTCTCACTCTCACTTCCTCCCTGTCTGCCTCTCACTCTGTCTCTCTCTTTCCCTCTTTTCCTCTCTACTTATTATTAACAACGTTTCCACTCTTGAATAGCATTTTCCAAAAATGGCCCAAGAGTTCGACTCTGTTCATTAATTGTTCTTTTAGTACCATCCACCATTCAGTACTAATCACAATTCTCACTTTATTTCTATTTCCTTGTCCTGCTTGGAAATTCCTTTGAGCTGATCAAGATAGCACAGTAACCATTTCAAATTTTGGCATTTTAGTCTCACGTTAAAGATATTTATGAAGTCTAAATAACTTAAAAGAATTACTATTTCACTTGTTAGACTAAAGCAGCTCAAAACCATGAAAGTAAGGTCAATGTATTTTCTTACAGAAATATTGTTATCTAACCTTGTTAATATGAAGGTTACAGATAAAAGATGTGTCGTCAATATCACATCTTGAAGAAATTCATACGTGCATTTTTCAGTTTGCTAATGTTGTCGTTGTAAAGTTTAAGGCAGGTTTAACAATATAGAAAACTTTGTTGAATAATTTACTTGAGTTCATTTAAATAAAAATGTGATTTTTACTGCTTTCGTTAACCCTGTCGTACCTGGGCCCCTGTGTCTATCTTTACCCTCCACCTGAGCTCTGGCATTCATGGCATCCGTTGCTAGTGGAGCACTAAGAGTACCATACGAGTGAGATTGTTGCCAGAGCAACAAGCTGGCCTTTGTGCCGATGGCTTGTTAAGCACACCATTCGAGCGTTGCCTTACTAGCACTTGTGCTGGTGGCACGTGAAACGTTCGGGCAAGGTCGTCGCCAGTGCCGCTGGACTGGCTCCTGTGCAGGTGGCACATAAAAAGCACCATTTGGGTGTGGCCCGTTGCCAGTGCCACCAAACTGGCCCTCGTGCCAGTGGCATGTAAAAGCACCCACTACACTCTCAGAGTGGTTGCCGTTTGGAAGGGCATCCAGCTGTAGAAACTCTGCCAGATCAGATTGGAGCCTGGTGCAGCCATCTGGTTTGCCAGTCCTCGGTCAAATTGTCCAACCCATGCCAGCATGGAAAGTGGACGTTAAATGATGCTGATGATGATGATGATGATGAAAGCTCAAGAGTATTTACTGCAGGTAAACTAATGGACAGAACCAGCTGCATCTTCCTTTCCTATGTGTGTTGGTCATTACCGCTTTACTGAAAACCCAGCAGAGATGATGTTTAACCTATTCCTGCTATAGTAGGAATACAGCATGGCAGGGTTAATACTAGCATAATTGAGTGAATGACTTATAAATACATTTATAAATACATTGGTTTATTCAAAGTTGAGAGAGCAGCTATTGTTAGTCTAAATAGAAAAGTGTTTTTGTCGGTAATTAATATGCTAGTGGTATTTGTAAAATACTAACGATGTAAGTATGTTTCTTTAATAGTATTCGTTACATGCATGGGGGAGACTATTGCACTAAGTTTACCTTTGTTTAGTTCGTTTGCATTTCGCAGTGGGTTCTCCCCACCAACTGAATTTCTCCAGCCGAAAGCCACACAATGATTTGTTGAAATTAATCTCTTGTCCTTTTAATACACAATTGAATTTGGAGCTAAGCATTGGCTTTAGGAAACTCTGTGATTGAAGTAGAATTCGTTTTTGTGCATGTATATGTGTACTGTGCAAGTGTATATGTGTATCGTGTGTGTGTGTGTATAAAAATAATGGGGTTTGATTTTTTTTTTTTTTAGTTTTTTTAGTTTTAGTAAGTTAGTACAAGATCGTCCTGTCATACACACAATCATACATACACCCACATAATAACTTTAGAAATAGTTTTATTCTGGTTTCATTTTTTTTTATATATATATATATATATATATATATATATATATCTTTTTCAACTTTTCATCATTAACATTGCATCTATCTTTTTCCATGTTATTTTTAGATCACCCGAACTTTCTTACATTTTGCCCTTTTTTTTTCTTTTTTTTTTTTGTAATTCTGTCAGCATCTGCACATATCTATCATTTATCCATCCTGGTCAGCTATTTTCATCTATTCTTGTGGTATCATGCATTTGTAATCTCTCTTTAAGCTGACTATTCTACATTCAACAGGGTTTTGTTTTTTTTTTTTTAAGCATCTTTTTTCCTGCCAGATATTTGCAGTATATTTTCATTGTCATTCTACTTTTCACTTGTATTACATGTTTTGTAGACAAATATCATCGTAAAAGATTACGCTAAGATAAAGCTACTATTAATCTGGAGAAGAATAACATTGTGTAGAATAAGCTAAGATAAACCTACTATTATTAATCCGAAGAAGAAAAGTACAATTTAATTTCAGTCTTCCTTTTATTTATTTTATATTAAAGTATGTATGTGTGCTTGCTTATAATTAATGTTTTGTTTCATAATGAGATAAAAATAAATAGACTAAATTATAGATAATGAAGATAATTCCAGGTTTTAAGCACAGTGTGGAATGTGGAATGTAGAAGGCTGTAGTTTTTACAGTTCGCTGTGTGAACATTTTTTATTAAGGTGTCATCTAGTCTAGTATATATTTCTTGACTATAATTCTACATATTTTCCAGAAACAATTTAAGGCTACATTGTTGGTTGTAAACGAGCATCATTGTCACACAAGTGGAGTAGTTTTTGTTTCCAGTTGTCTGTGAAAAACCATGTCTGACCATGGGAGAAAATATTGCCTAACTTGGAAACAGGTGAGGGTTGGTGACAGGTAGGGCATCCAGCTGTAGAAAATATCATTTTAATGTCCACTTTTCCATGCTTTCGTGGGTTGGACAGAATTTGCTGAGGCAGATTTTTATACAACTAGATGCCCTCTCGCCAAACCTCACTTGTTTTCATGATGCTTGTTTTCTTTTAGGCAGGGAGACAGTAACACACACACACACATATATATATAAGTAAGAAAGGAGTTATGGATGTAACCCATTATGGGATATCAATTATCCAATATTCTGTTGGTACAGTACCCAAATTCTTAATACACCAATGTTTTTAATTGCAATGCAATTAATTCATTAAATGGATTTGTTTCATTGGTCCTATCAATTAACAGTCTTAAGTATGCAATGAACAAAATAAACGAATTCAATATAAATTCATCCTATTATAAAAATGCTGGTATGGTTTGACTGGGGGCTAGCGAGCCAGAAGGCTGCACCAGTCTCCAATCTGATCTGGCAAAATTTCTGCAGCTGGATGCGCTTCCTAAACTCCAAAAGTGTGGTGGGTGCTTCTACATGCCACTAGCATGATGGCCAGCCTGGTGGTACTGGCAGCGGCCACGCTCAAATGGCGCCTTTCTTTTACGTACCACTGGTGCAGGAGCCAGTCCAGCGGCCCTGGCAACAATCATGCTTGAATGTTACTTTTAATGTTCTACTGGCACAGGTGCCAATCAGGCAATACTGTCATCATCCATGACAGTGATTTCACCTGTCTTAATAGGTCTTTGCAAGCATAGTTTATTGTCCAATGGTTGAAGGGTACTCTTAAATGGGCTGGTTATACAGCCCTGGCATAGGCCATGGTTATGGTCTCACTTGGCTTGCTGGGACTTCTCAAGAAATGCATATTTCCAAAGGTCTTGGTCACTTGTCATTGCCTTGATGAGGCCCAATGTTCAAAGGTTGTGCTTCACCACCTCATCCCAGGTTTTCCTGGGTCTACCTCTTCCACAGGTTCCCTCAACTGTTAGGGTGTGACACTTTTCCAGACAGCTGTCCTCATCCATTCACAATGCATGACCATACCAGTGCACTCATCTCTCTTGTACACTACATCTGATACTTCTTAAGTCCAACTTTTCTCTCAGGGCGCTTACACTCTGTCATGTATACACACTGACATTACACATCCAGCAGATATATATATATATATATACACACATACATAATGCATACATACATACATATATATATATATATGCACGCGCACACACATATCTACATACATATGTTTGTGTTTGTCCCCGTCACTTAGTGGTTCAGCAAAAGACACCGATAGAATAAGTACTAGGCTTCCAAAGAATAAGTCCTGGGATTGATCCATTTGACCAAAGGCAGTGCTCCAGCATGGCTGCAGTCAAATGACTGAAAAGAACAAGAGAATGGGGTCCACCAGGGGTGCAAGAGGAGGTGTCTGCTCCTCCCGAGCACATTTTTCAAAATTGGCACCTTTTCAACAATTTCTAACTCTTTAGTTTCCGATATCTGTCGATGTAAGTTCCATACATAACGACATTGTTATTGAAACATGAAATTAATGAATATAGAATACAATTACATATATTATAACTAATGAAAGATTTTGCATAATATAAGGCAAATGAGTTAAAAATTGTTTGGTATGTGCTTGCTCTTTCTAACTTCAGAACCTGGCTATGCCTCCAGGGTCCACCCAAGTAAAATAAGATTTAAAGAATCCATAGGTAAAAAAGGGGGCGAGCTGGCAGAAACCGTTAGTGCGCCGGGCAAAATGCGTAGCTGTATTTTGTCTGCCGTTACATTCTGAGCTCAAATTCCGCTGAGGTCGACTTTGCCTTTCGTCCTTTCAGGGTCGATAAATTAAGTACCAGTTACGCACTGGGGTCGATGTAATCGACTTAATCCCTTTGTCTGTCCTTGTTTGTTCCCTCTATGTTTAGCTTATTGTGGGTAATAAATAAACAGATCCATAGGTAAAATAATTGGCTGAAAATCACTGATTTGAAGCAGTTTTAAAGAAATTCACATAACTTGTGTTTTTATTAGGAATTAAAGTAAACAAAATGTTTTGTTTATCAACCATCATTAAGAAAAACAAACTTGATGTTATGATTATTTTATGGTTCTTTTTTCTTTTTCTTTTTCTTAAAATCTATTTTACTTTAATTATACTATTTGTAATTAATTTTATGGGTGTTGTTTAAGTTAAGCTTTCAAAGAAGCCATTCTACAAATTTCTTCAAATCATGCAAAGCAAACCGTATGGAAATCTTATTCTACTTGTTTCAGTCATGACACTGCAGCCATTGAAGGGGCTCTGCCTTTAATGAATTCTAAGTCAAATGAATCGAACCCTGGACTTTTTTTTTTAAAGCTCTGTACTTATTCTGTTGGTCTCTTTTGCTGAACCACTAAGTTGTGGGGATGTATACACACATAATATATACAACGGGCTTCTTTCAGTTTCCGTCTACCAAATCCATTCACAAGACTTTGGGCCGTTCAAGAATTTGGACCTGGAGATCTCCATTTCCAGTGACTTCAAGGGCCACCTCCCAGTGGTGTCGGGCGTTGACGAAGAGCCCTCGACTACAAGACGACCAAAGTTTTTTTTTGGGGTTTTTTTTCCAAGGTCTGGGGTCTCCCGCCCCTAAGCGCTAGACCATCACCTAATCACCCTTACCCATCTTGTTGCTTAACAGCAACAACAACAACAAGGCTCTGGTCGGCCCAAGGCTTACAGTAGAAGACGCTTGCTCAAAGTGCCTCGCAGTGGGACTGAACCCAGAACCATGTGGTTGGGAAGCAAGCTTCTTACCACACAGCCACACCTGTGCCTATATTGCATATTTCATGCACACACACGTGTGCGTGCCCGCATGACATTAACAACTTGCAGAAGTGTTGTTCTTTTTCCCCAAAATAGATTCTCCTATTACATTATTATATTTCTGTTATTATAAAACTTCTTAATTCCGATCAGCTGGCTACCCTTACAAATATCTTCACCGGTAAGCAGCTCTAGCGTGCATATTGTTGCGCTCAGCCTTAAAGAACATTTAGCCGCGAGAAGCAAATTTATTTGGCGCTCCTGTTTCTTTACTCAACCAACAAGAAACGGGAACTTATAAAGGAAATATATTATTGAAAACAGGCAAAAATAAGTGCAGTGAACTTATGAAGAAAGGTCCGGTCCGTCGTTTTTGATTTCGTTTTGTTAACGATGTCACGACACTGGAGTCTAATAATAAATACACCCGTGTTGTGGTTTGGTTTTATCGTAGACATGTGAAGTGTACTGCTTAGTGTAACGTGAGACTTATTTCATGAGAGTAGGTAGGTGCAGCGTGCCCCAGTCATACTGATGTGGTGAAACCTAGTGAGAAACAGTTTATATAAAAAGAACGTGGTGTAAGTTACATCCTATGACTTTGAGACATTTCCAACTTGTAAAGAGGGGGCGGGGTCGTGTAGAAGGGAGAGAACTCTTATGTCTCGGCGATTGCGGGGTAGAATTTCGGGATGTTATAATCGTATTTTATAAATATTTCCCGATTTGTTAGCTTATACTACCGTTTTTATTAATCTGACGTATCAACTGTGATGATTATGCTTTAGAAGTGGAGGCGCAGTGGTTAGGACAATAATTAATAGTATGAAGGTAATAAAAAGTTTAGAAATTTTTACTACCAGTTGCCTAGCATGTAGAAAAAATTAGTCAATAGACTATATATATATATATATGTATGTATGTATGTATGTGTGTGTGTGTGTGTGGAGGCACAATGGCCCAGTGGTTAAGGCAGTGGACCTGCGGTCGTAGGATCGTGGTTTCGATTCCCAGACAGGGCGTTGTGAGTGTTTATTGAGCGAAAATGCCTAAAGCTCCACGAGGCTCCGGCAGGGTGGTGGTGGCGATCCATGCTGTACTCTTTCGCCGCAACTTTCTCTCACTCTTTCTTCTGTTGGCCTGCGAAGCGCATTGTGACCAGCGATGTGTAGCAACATCTGATAGCCTGGTCGGTCACAGTGATCACAGTGATTATGCTTTAGACGAAGACAGCGAGCTGGTAGGATCTTTAGTCCGCTGGACAAAATGCATGACGGCATTTCGTCCGTCTTTAGCTTCCTGGGTTCCAATTCCGCCAAAGACGATTTTGCCTTTCATCCGTTCGCGACCGATATAATCGGACTTATTCCCTTGCCACAAAACTTCAGACCGTGTTCTTAAAACAGATAGAATTATTATGCTTGAAATTTTCGACACTTATGCTCTCAGTTCAGATTTCACCAAGATCAGATTCGCCTTTCGTCCTCTCAGGACACTTACACCTTCTCAAATTACTGGTCAAAATTTGAAAGCGTTATTATACTTTAAACTAGCAGTATCGCCCGGCATTGCTCGGGTTTGTTTTGACCCTTTAGAATTGGAATTTTTGAAAAGTAAAAATTTTGCATTATATAGCTTGTTATTCTCTTTAAGTGAACATTTTTCTGGTTGAAATACGCCGCAAAATGGCGACACAGCAGTCAAAAAATCATAAACAATAGGGATTTTCATAGAAAAAAAGGGCCTATTTGATGTAAATAATTTTTGGTGTTAACATGGTCCGATTTGAATTTTTTTCTTCTACGGAATGAAGAGCAAGCCTTCTTCTATCATACTCTCAATTTTGGCCAACTTGCGTCGCAGGGTCTCGGAGGAGATAGTGTTAGTTGAAGGCTACCAAACTTGCCACACACAGACAACTTCAGCTTTATATATAGAGACATTTAGGCTGGTTGTCATTCATAGTTTTAGGGGTTTTTTTTATTTTTTATTTTTTTTATAAACTGTTGAATTGTGATAAAAATCAAATAGGAACGCCATTGCTGTGTTCATAGGAAGGGTTTAGAGGCGAGGATTCTACTTATCTGACTGTTTACACATTTTATTAGTCATCTTAGGTTCCTTCAAGTATCTGATGCTTAGTTTGTCAAAATTGTCTCTGGGATAGGTTCACAATTTTGCTTTGATGAGAACACTTGTAATAGATCAAATTATGACACTCCTAAAGCATTTCAGCTTTAAATTAGGAAGAGTCTTCTAGAACAATGTACAGACTTGACAGCAGCCAATTGACTAACTAAGCTACACTGCTGAGAAAATATTGTTTTCACTTGAATCTTTTCATTGTAAATTTTTCTTTTTCTATACTAAAGACCTATTTTTATCATTGCTACTATCCAGCTAAGTAAACATGGATGAATCATAAACATGCTATGGCTGTATCATATTATTTTAGTTTACGGTTGATATCTTTCTCTTTTCTTTTTCTTTTTTTTCTCTATTTTCTACTTGTTTCAGTCATTGGACTGTGGCCATGCTGGAGCATCGCCTTAGAGGGTTTAGTCAAACATATCAACCCCCATTACTTTTTATATATATATATATATATATATATAGGTGCAGGAGTGGCTGTGCGGTAAGTAGCTTGTTTACCAACCACATGGTTCCAGGTTCAGTCCCACTGCATTATGTAGCTTGTTATTCTCTTTAAGTGAACATTTTTCTGGTTGTGTCTTCTACTGTAGCCTCAGGCCGACCAAAGCCTTGTGAATGGATTTGGTAGGCAGAAACTGAAAGAAGCCCGTCATATATATATATGTGTGTGCGTGTATGTTTGTGTGTCTGTGTTTGTCCCATCCAACATCGCTTGACAACTGATGCTGGTGTGTTTATGTCCCCATAACTTAGCGGTTCGTCAAAGAGGCCGATAGAATAAGTACTAGGCTTACAAAGAATAAGTCCCAGGGTCAAGTTGCTCGACTAAATGCGGTGCTCCAGCATGGCCACAGTCAAATGACTGAAACAAATAGAAGAGTAAAAGAGTATATAGTTTGGTATTTATTCTATCAGCCCCTTTTGCTAAACTACACAAAAGTTACTGGGACATAAACAAACCAACACCAGTTGCCAAGCAATGGTAGGGTGGAAAACAATCACACTCATCATCATCATCATCATCGTTTAAGGTCCACTTTCCATGTATATATCTATATGTGTGTGTGTGTGCGTATATGATGGGCTTCCACGCAGTTTCTGTGAACCAAATTTGCTCGCAAAGTATTGGTTAGCCCAGGGTTATAGTAGTAAAAGACACTTGCCCAAGGTGCTGTGTAGTGAGACTGAACTCAAAACCACACGGTTGCAAAGCAAGCTGCTTAACCACACAGCCATGTCTGCTTGTTGCAGTGGAGCATCAGGATTTTCTTTCCATCATCCTTTCATTTAGTCTGTTTCATATTCGTTAATATTGATGCTAAAGACAGGGGTTTTGTGAATTACCGAGCATATACTAAAAAAAGAATGAGTGAGTTAGGGTCAATTGTTTCTGAAGGAGTGAAGTGAGATGATGCATTGGCCAAACTAGACATTTGGAAACTAAAATTCCTTCTGGGTAGGTAACCACTGCAACACGGGTGCATTTTTAGCAGATGGAAAATATAATCAATGTAGGGTAAAAATCATAGAATGACAGTATTTGTATCTGTTGTCAGTAACAATTGCTGTCATGTGCATCTGAAAGACCTATTCTATAACAACTTCAGTTAAAAAAAAAAAGAAAAAAAAATTACTTTTACAGTATTTAACCTTTTCATTACCGTGTTTCTTTCAATTATTTTAAATATAACAAAGAATTTAGTAAATTAATTTAGTTATCATTCAGCTAGTGTTAGGAACATAAATTGTGACTAAGGTTTGGTGGAAGATTTTAATTCAAAACTTATGGAAACTAAACATTTGTACTACAGGGCCAGAGCTGGTTTCAGGTGGGTTGGTATCAAAAGGGTTAATGTGACACCATCACTAGTGCTTTCTACATGGCACCAACATGAGTGCTTTTAACCCTTTTGTTCCCATATTTCTGTTGAGATGCTCTGTGTTTCTTTCAATTAATTTTTAATATAACAAAGAATTTAGTAAAATAACTTTGTTATCATTCAGCTAGTGTTAGGAACATAAATTGTGACTAAAGTTTGGTGGAAGATTTTAATTCAAAACTTATGAAAACAAGGCATTTGTACTACAGGGCCAGAGGCGGTTTCAGCCAGGTTGGTAATGAAAGGATTAAGAGAGAGGTGTTAATGTTGTTTAGCCCTAGGCCAGTCTTGAATGAGCAGATCTGTGATCAAAGATGTTGCAGTTGTGACACTTCTATTATCTTATAGTAAATTGGAGATTTGGTTGCTATTTCTTGCAGGTCTAGTGATAATGTAGAAACTCTCTTGTACTCTGATGGGGACAGTATATTTGTGTCAGTTTCCAAAAGAATTCAATATTTTTAAAGAGTAACTTTGCTAACAACTTGTTAAATCCGTAATTTTAGAAAAGATTTGCACAGTGGACAAATATGGCCTGGAGACTGTGCTGTAGATCAGAGATATTGTTAACTAAATCTAAGGCGCCAAGCTGGCAGAAACGTTTCGTCCAGCGTGCTAATGTTTCTGCCAGCTTGCCCCAATGCGTAGCCGTATTTCGTCTGCCACTACGTTCTGAGTTCAAATTCCGCCGAGGTCGACCTTGCCTTTCATCCTTTCGGGATCAATAAATTAGGTACCAGTTACGCACTGGGGTCGATATAATCGACTTGATCTGTTTGTCTGTCCTTGTTTGTCCTCTCTGTGTTTAGCCCCTTGTGGGTAGTAAAGAAATAGGTATTTCGTCTGCCACTATGTTCTGAGTTCAAATTCCGCCGAGGTCGACTTTGCCTTTCATCCTTTCAGGATCAATAAATTAGGTACCAGTTACGCACTGGGGTCGATATAATCGACTTGATCTGTTTGTCTGTCCTTGTTTGTCCTCTCTGTGTTTAGCCCCTTGTGGGCAGTAAAGAAATAGGTATTTCGTCTGCCACTATGTTCTGAGTTCAAATTCCGCCGAGGTCAACTTTGCCTTTCATCCTTTCGGGTTCGATAAATTAAGCACCAGTTACGCACTGGGGTCGATATAATCGACTTGATCCATTTGTCCTTGTTTGTCCCCTCTTTGTTTAGCCCCTTGTGGGTAGTAAAGAAATATATATTGTTAACTAAATCTGAGCTGAGAGGGCATGGAAGGAAGGAAATATATACATGCAAAGAATTATATTGTTGTAAAGTTTTGGCAATATCTTGTATTTAGAGTAAGGAGGATATTGAGAGAGTCAAATTACAAGACCATTTTCCAAAATACACAGGATTCTAATGAGGCCAGTTACTTAGTTTCCCATGATGTATAAATAACCGAATTGGCAACATTCTCCCTGAAACGGATGCCAGTCTGTTTCAGGGTTAATCATTTACATCTGAATGGACTGGAGTATTGCGAAATGCAGGGTTTTGCTTATGAACATAACACATCACCCTGTCCATGATTCTGCAATCGTGAACACAACACCCTGACCATTGAGCTATAGATTTTTTTTTTTTTAAATGAATATATGAGAGAGCTAAAGGTAGGGCTTACATGAGCAATACAAGAATAAAATAGGCGCAGGAGTGGCTGTGTGGTAAGTAGCTTGCTAACCAACCACATGGTTCCGGGTTCAGTCCCACTGCGTGGCATCTTGGGCAAGTGTCTTCTGCTATAACCCCGGGCCGACCAATGCCTTGTGAGTGGATTTGGTAGACGGAAACTGAAAGAAGCCTGTCGTATATATGTATATATATATGTGTGTGTCTGTGTTTGTCCCCCTAGCATTGCTTGACAACCGATGCTGGTGTGTTTATGTCCCCATAACTTAGCGGTTTGGCAAAAGAGACCAATAGAATAAGTACTGGGCTTACAAAGAATAAGTCCCGGGGTCGAGTTGCTCGACTAAAGGCGGTGCTCCAGCATGGCCGCAGTCAAAATGACTGAAACAAGTAAAAGAGTAAGATTTGGAATTTAACAAAGGGAGTCTACTCTGCATGTAGCTGCTTGAAGTACCAACCTTAGAAATTATTCAAATAAAGAATTTTGAATTTGTGCTTGGATGTAAAACCTCAGATTCCAGTTTCCTGGTGATACAATTGTGCAAAAAAATAAAATAATAATAATAATAACATATATTATATTTGGTCAACATTGATAGGCTCCTGTGTTCTGTAGTTCAGTGGTTGGTAATGACAGATAGGTGTAGATAGATAGAGGGTTTATAAGCACTGCTTATTGTCTTCTGTACATCATATATGAGAGAGCTAAAGGTAGGGTTCGCATGAACAATACAAGAATAAAATAAAATTTGGTCCACAACCTGTTCCACTCTGTTAAACAGTAAGACTAAGCACCATTAATTTTTGTCTTCAATCTTTTTTAATTTATTTTATTTCTTTTTGTAAATAATATAAAACTGGAAATGTAGAAAAGAGTTTGAAAAAAAATTCATGGTGGTTGGTTAATCATAGAAGAATATTGTAAGCAGGATAATTTTATCAATATGGTTATGATGAGTAGATGCTTATTCAATATTGGGGAGTGTACAATAGGATTCCTGACCGGATGATACAGGATTGGTACTAGAGATTACAGATACACAGTTTTGAGAGCATATAGTTTAGAAATGTGTACCTGAGTGTCAAGAGCATCTTCTGGTGTGTACAACATAGAAAAGTATGTGTAAGGTGAATGGATGATGACGAGTTTGTAATAGAGTAGACTTAAAATAGATCTAGGTTCAGAATACAGTATTTAGGAAGATGTTATATTGCCGACACAGCTAACTTATGTTACCTTGTTGTTAGGTGGACATTAAATCAGAGCTTAAGGTGACAGGGTATAAGATGACAGAAGGGCAGCGAGCTGGCAGAAACGTTAGCATGCCGGGTGAAATGCGTAGCCATATTTCGTCTGCCGTTACGTTCTGAGTTCAAATTCCTCCGAGGTCGACTTTGCCTTTCATCCTTTCGGGGTCAATAAATTAAGTACCAGTTATGCACTGGGGTCGATGTAATCTACTTAATCCGTTTGTCTGTCCTTGTTTGTCCCCTCTGTGTTTAGCCCCTTGTGGGTAGTAAAGAAATAGGTATTAGATGACATAAATACTATTTTATCATTTTCTTTCAAAAGTTACTATGGATAATGTAACATTTGTACCTGATTAATCAATTACATGTCATTTTAATCATACAGGTGACTTCTAATCACTTTTTTTAAATAACATGTTTTATATTTTCATCTTAATGAATAGCTAATGTTTTCAATACATCTCTCATCTCTTTAAGTACCATTTCATCAAAAGCAGCTCATCAAGGAAAATTTCTTTACATTTTTTTTTATCATTAACCATTCTTATGCCAATAATGCTTTAATGCTTTCTCTTTTTCTTCTTTTTACCTTTTTTTTTTTCCATCATAATATTTTCCAGTGATGTTTTCCTCCTCATAATTCCTAAATTTTTTTCCTCTATCCTTTATCATGCTATAGCAAGTCCATTCTACATTCAGTTCTCACCAGAGCTTCTCCAAATAATCTTATCATTGACAGTTGTGTATGGTGTCTCCTGTCTTCATTTTTGCAATGTTTTTTTTCATCCATGTTCGCCATTATAATGCACTGACAACATGAAAAGTGTGTGTATGTGTTTTGTTCATTCAAACCAGCTTTCTTTGAGTGTTAGAAACCAATCTCTATTTCCAATATCATCTCAGCCATCTATCATAAACTAGCAGTATCGCCCGGCGTTGCTCAGGTTTGTTTCGACCCTTTAGAATTAGAATTTTTAAAAAGTAAAAATTTTGCATTATGTAGCTTGTTATTCTCTTTAAGTGAACATTTTTCTGGTTGAAATACACAGCAGTCAAAAAATCGTATAAAATAGGGATTTTCATAGAAAAAAGGCACCTTTTTGATGTAAATAATTTTTGGTGTTAACATAGTCCGATTTGAATGTTTTCTTCTATGAAGGAAGAGCAAGCCTTCTTCTATCGTACTCTCAATTTTGGTCGACTTGCACCGCAGGGTTTGGGAGGAGATAGTGTTAGTTGAAGGCTATCAAGCCTGCCATACACAAACAACTTCAGCTTATATATAGAGAGATTAAAACACTTAAAAAAAAAAAACTCAATTGGTAATTTTCTAATTAAAGCTTCTACTGCTTAAATCCAAAACCTTTTGGGTCTCTCTCTGTTCTTAGTAAATTTAGTGTTGTTCATGTGGATTTAATACAGAATTGTTATCTCTTAAACAGAACCAAATTGTGCAGCCATCATGTGTGTCACTTGTACAGGTTTCCTTTAGATCTTATTATTGCAGAAAAGTTCCCTTGATTTGTGAATGGAACAATGAAGTTTGGTGCAAGTTTCCTGATGATACAATTGTGGAAAAAAGAACCCCAAAATTTACATTTGTTGGTCTACATTGACTAGTTCCTGAGTTCTGTGGTTTGATGGTGAGCAATGAGAGATAGGTGTAGATAGAGGATTTACAAGCACTGTGCATCATATATGAGTGAGCTAAAGGTAGAGTTTATATGAACATTATGAGGAAGTAAAACTCAAGATGTATAACAGCTGAAGACCCTTTGCAAAAATCTTTTTCGAATACACACTGATTGTGTGCAACTCCGGTGTGTGTGTATGTGCACCTGTAGAGCTATGTGAGTGTCCCAAAGGCCTAGAGTTTCGAGTATGGGGCTTGTACATGTGTGTGTGTATTTGATCATTCGTTTTACGTCTGTTTGTCCATGCCAGCATGGGTTGGATGAATATTTATTGTGAGGCATTATTTTATGATCAATACCTTTTTAACAGTACAAGGCACTGACAACCAGCCTTTTTAGTATAAATGCCATGATATACAGTCTATAACAGCAGATTAAATTTCAAGTTGTTGTACTAAACAAGTTATTTTATATAAATGCAGATACCACATGGTTCTGGGTTCAGTCTTACTGCGTGGCACCTTGGGTAAGTGCCTTTTACTATAGCCTCGGGCCAACCAAAGCCTTGTGAGTGGATTTGGTAGACGGAAACTGAAAGAAGCCCGTTGTATATATATGTGTGTGTGTGTGTTTCTGTGTCTGTTTGTCCCCCCTCCCCCAACATCACTTGACAACCAATGCTGGTTTGTTTACATCCCCGTAACTTAGCGGTTCGGCAAAAGAGACCGATAGCACAAGTACTAGACTTACAAAGAATAAGTCCTGGGGTAGATTTGCTCGACTAAAGTTTGTGCTCCAGCATGGCCACAGTCAAATGCCTGAAACAAAATAAAAGAGTATACAAATTTATATATTTAACTAAAATACTGTGACTGTGTTTTTGTGAAGAGGCTGCCTAAATTTAACAAACATTTATCTGTCATACAAAAAACGAGTCTTTTCAGGAAACCACAAGGATCCCTCTCCCTTTCACCTGCTCTTTCTCTCTTCTTAGAACAGACTCAGTAATACTTTCACTAGTTTCTACACTCTTACAAGCTCTTCAGGAATGCTTACTTCATCCTGAAAGAGGAGACAAGGGACAAGAGTATAACTTGAAGCTACAAATGTAGCCCTGTTTTAATTTTTACAGAACTACTGCTACAGCTTAGAGGCCATGTCTTTCCAGGTTACAGGCTTAATTACCAAGGTATATCCTCGGTTAAGGTGGCGAGCTGGCAGAAACGTTAGCATGCCGGGCAAAATGCTTAGCAGTATTTCATCTGCCGCTACGTTCTGAGTTCAAAGTCTGCCGAGGTTGACGTTGCCTTTCGTCCTTTCGGGGTCAGTTAAATAAGTACCAGTTACGCACTGGGGTCGATATAATCGACTTAATCCGTTTGTCTATCCTTGTTTGTCCTCTCTGTGTTTAGCCCCTTGTGGGTAGTAAAGAAATAGGTATATCCTCAGTAGTAGTCTATGGTTTCCAGTCATAAAGAATGTCACGTGTAGTTTCAATTTTACAGGACTATTCTGTGGTAGACAAGAATGAGGCTGAGAGAAAATGCTTGTCATGGATAGCCTTGGTTATCAAGAAAAATTAAAAAGTAGTTATCTGGCTGGCCAGGGGATTTCAGCCTATTTCAACTACGGATGGTATCTTTTGGCAGAAGTGACATCGTCATCATCATCATCATTTAACATCTGCTTTCCATGCTAGCGTGTGTTGGACGGTTTGACTGGCTCATAAGGGCCGGTTTCCTGGTTTCTTTGGCGTATAGGTTCCCCACCTGGACGGGACGCCGGTTCGTTGCAGGTGAGCTGCAAGATGCAGGAGGAAAGAGTCAGCAGAAGTTCGCCATTACCTTCTGCCGGAGCCGCGTGGAGCTTAGGTGTTTCACTCATAAACACACACGTCGCCTGGTCTGAGATTCGAACCCGCGATCGCGAGTCCACTGCTCTAACCACTAGGCCATGTGCCCTCCACTTGTTTTTATTTACAATTAAGTAAATTGGAATAATTTGAAAATGAAGTGTTTTGCTCTATGACTCGAACACTGACTGGTCTAAAGATTGAACCCATGGCCTCCTGACAATGACCCAGACACTTTAACCACTTAGCTACATGCCTTCAAGCTCTGTGTGTGCATCCACATGCATATTTATACATTACATGATGCATTTGACCCTCTAGCGTTCAGGTTACTCTGACAAACGTAAAACTTATTAATCGTGTATTATCTCATAGCTTTGGGATTTCAATGATGTGATTGTATATTTTTAGAATGACATTGGAGGGCAGGTATGAGAGGCCAGATCTGATTGGTTTAAATGCAAAGGGCTGATGTATATGTGTATAAATTATCTACATTAGCATGTATAATGTGTTCGTAAGTGTACTTTTAAGTGCCTGTATTCGTGTTTAAAGTAGCCAAGGATTACGTTTCCAAACCACAATGTTGTTTAATTGACTTGTTGGTTGTCTATATATAGCCACCATGAAGTGTAAAGAGACGGCTACTATTTTCAAAATCATAATATGATTGTTGAAGAGAACTGTCACTCAGCCGTCATCAGTAGTAGTTTTTTGGTGGGTGGGTGGGTGGTTAAAAAAAATTCCCGAGGGAAAATTTAGACATTTTCCAGCAGTTTAGAATTAGTTCTCTCTCTCTCTCTCTCTCTCTTTCTTTCTCTCTATCTATTTGATTGGGACCAGGCGGCAAATGATATTATTAAGGCTGCTAGCAGAATAGTGCACCAGACGGAAAGCTTAGCAGTATTTTGCCTGTCACTACATTCTGTAATCAAATTCCGCCAAGGTCGACTTTGCCTTTCATCCCTTCGGGGTTGATAAATTAAGTACCAGTTCTGTACTGGGGTCAATCTAATCGACTGGCCTCCTCCCCAAAAATTTTGGGTTTTGTGTCTAGAGTAGAAAAAGAATCAATACTCTAATTTACTTTCGGGATTGATAAATTAAGTACCAGTTATGTACTGGGGTTGATTTAATTGACTGGCCCTCTCCCCAAAAATGTTAGGCCTTGTACCTAGAGTAGAAAAAATTATTATTATTATTAAGGCAGCAAGTAGAATAGCATGCCGGATGAAATGCTTAGCAGTATTTCGCCTGTCACTATGATCTGAGTTCAAATTCCACTGAGGTCGTCATTGCCTTTCATCTTTTCGGGGTCGATAAATTAAGTACCAGTTGCATACTGGGTTCGGTTTAATTGACTCGTCTCCTCCTCCAAAATTGCTACCCTTGTGGAAAAATTTGAAACCATTATTATTATTATTATTAAACCCCAATACAGTTTAAATAAGAATGTCAACATACTCCCCCTGTGCTATTGCCGTGTAGCAAAAAAAAAAAAGAGGGAGTCTCCTGACAGACTGTTTCATGGTTTGTTGACTAGTTCTCAGGGAAGACACATAAACCGGTTTCCTTCTCCAATCAATAACATACATCAACTGCTTATAAATCAGTCATAAATTGAATGACATAATTTGAATATTTTTGCTTATTAAATAACTTCCATTTTATGCAAGGCACAGTATAAATTAGAAGAACTGAAATAAATTTAAGTATGCTGTAATAAAACCTTCACTGTGAGTTAATGGGTGTTTACTTAACCCCTTTCATTACTGGATTTCTCTTGGTTTTCATTGTAATTATTTCAATTAATTTCCAAAGTCAATAAGAGCTTAAAATAACCTTGTTGCAATTAATCTTCTAGCGTTCAGATTTCTCTGTCACATGTAATGCATACTTATTCACAATGTTCAGTTAATCATCAGAAGTAATGCAGTACGATTGTTTCATGCGACTCCATTTAATTGAACAATGCAAACATTACATCGATTTAAAATGTAGAGCAATCTTCAGGTGCATAAAAATATAGAATTTAGTTAAATTTGAAGGACTCATTAGTATAATTTTATCCAAAACCACCAAGGGGATAAGGAGATAGACAAAGAACATGTTTCACCAACAACATCACAGTTGTAATTTATCCTCTTGGTGATTTTGGATAAAAAAAATTATACGAATGAATCCTTTGAATTTAACTAAATTCTATATTTTTATGCACCTGAAGATTGCTCTACATTTTAAATTGATGTAATGATTGCATTGTTCAAAGAAATGGAGTCACATGAAACAATCGTACTGCATTATCTCTCGATATCCTTGTTGCTTATTTTGATTATATTTATATATATATATATATATATATATATATATAATATTAGGGAGTATAACTCCAAATTTACAAGGAAAAATTCAATTTAGTATTAAATTAAATTTCACAGTATAAATATATATATATATATATATATATATGCATGTGTCTTGACATTATGTGGTGGCTGTAAATGAGCGCCACTGTCATACAAGCAGTGTCCTTCATTTCCAACTTTGCGTGAAAATGTGTCTGATCATAGGGAAATATTACCTGACTTGTAAACAGGTGAGCAAGCGCTGGTAAGCAGCTGGAAAGGTATGTGGATGTTAAAATGATGGTAATAAAAGACGATGATGTGTCTGTGTGGCCTGTGTATGTATGTGCGTGTGTGTGTGTGTGTATATGTATATATGTTAAACAAATGTTATTTTACTAGTTCTAATCACTTGCCTGTAATATTCCCATTACATATAAATATTCTGTTGATCCTGCGTCATATGCCATCCTTCATCATTAATGATTGTTTTATTGTATGCTAAGATGCATAAGAAAAATTTTGAAACTGAGCTTCCATAGAATACTAGCTATCAGCTCCTGAAGCTTTCTTTGACCCCGTTAATGAACTGATTCCAGTTCTAATTTCTAACTGATTCTGTGAAGGAGAAATTCAATCAATTCGTAAAACTTAGCATATTTAGCCTAAACTATATATCTGCTGTTTTTTTAAATGAAGCCAAAAATAGATAGTCTCTGTTTACATTTTTTGCAGAAATCAATGCAAATGAATTAGAGAGAGTCATTAATTGCATAAACCATTTTTTATTCCAGTAGAATTACATGCCTAGAACCCCAACATATTTCATTCAAGATTGCTAAAAAAAAAAAAAATGAAATTCTTGTGGAATTTGTTCCTGATTTCAATTTTTTTATTTTCTTTTCTTGTTTTTTTTTTTTGTTTTTTTTAAACCTTGATTATCGCTATTTGAAAATATTTATGGTGAACAACAATTGTTTTCATTGCATTATTCAATCCGTTTTTGGAATATAAAGACAGAATGAAAACACTAAATGTGTGTAATTTCTAATCAGCATATTTTGATGCCGCTATTTAGTCTGAAAAAAAAAATATTTGCAAAGCTGTTTCTTGAAAACTTTTTGATAAATTATACTCTTATTTCCATCACATGATCCTTTGTTGTGTTGTTAGAGATTTTTTTTTTTTTTTCATATAAATCTATAATTTTAATCTTATTTCACATTAAATGATCCTAAATCAATCATTGTTATACGATTTGTGTTGATTGCTCTCATTTCATAATTCTAATGCAATTTTTGTTTTTCCTCTTTTTTCTTTTCTTTTTTTTTTTCTTTTTTTTTTCTACCTCCATATTTCAGCCCAGCAAAGTTCGCCGTTAATCAGGGTATCATGTACTGCACACCTCACTTCAAGCAGCTTTTTGCACAGAAGGGCAACTATGATGAGGGATTTGGAAGACAGCAGCACAAGAAACGTTGGCTTAGTGAACCAAACCTAGCTGGTCGGAACCAAGGGCCAGAAGAGACATCCTGTCAGAGTTAGCTACAGCTGTAAATTCTATCCTGTTTCTTTCACTTCTTGCAGTGACATTAAACAGTTTTTCAACCAAAACAGAGCATCAAAATAGTATTTTATCCCACAATTACTAGGACTGTGCTCAATTTTTCTTTTTATTCCTTCCCCCACCCCTATCCCCACTTTTTTTTTTTTTTTTTAACAACTTTTTGTTTTCAAACTTATTGTTTGAAAATTTAGTCAGACTGAGAATTTCATGTGATTTTACTACCTTCTAAATAGAACAAATTTTAAACAAGATTTCTTCCAATGTTGCCTCCATGACAGATACAAACAAAAAAAAAATACCTTGCCCATTCTTCTTCACGAACAAACTATTTTTAAATTCTTTATTTATTTTGCTCAATATTTATCCTAATTGCAAGGTGCTACAGTCTTCTTTTTTTTTTTCTCTTTTTCTTTTTTTTTTTTCAATATTACAACTATTATTTTCTCTCGTCAAAAACCCTTGCTTTTTGCAGACAGTTTCTCTCTATAATAGTCTACACTAAACCTACAGTCTTTCCTTCTTTCCTTTAATATTACAAGCAGTAAAAATTAGAGATATTTCCTTGTCTCCTTTTTATAAACTTCATATTATCGACCTAGGTTGCACATTTTTAATGATTAACACCAGTTATCTAATTTAAATGTTTTATTATAGATATTTTTCAGAAATATTTGAGTAGATAACTTCTTCCTGTTATTCATTAGATGCCGAATCTAATTGTTATATAAATTACCTGTAAAAATAATAAACAACATCCATAAAAGAAATACGTAAACCTTTGAAACTTATCCTTTTTTTAATGAAGTAATAATAATAATAATAATAATCCGTATGTTATTTTTAACACAGTTCTTCTCCCTTGGCTATGTCAACGACTATACTTGAGTAGTATTTCCTATGTCACTCCTTTTGGTTCTCATAAAAATGTTTGCCCTGCCAATGCGCACAGCTGATAAAATATTACCATCTTGGCTTTTTTTAAAATAAAAAAAACAAAAAAACAAAACAATCACATTAACGAAAAAAAATACTTTAGAGTTACCATTCTCACTGAACATACATAACACTAGCTTTTTGAGTCTTTGCCCTTTTTTTTATGTTAATTAATATTTTACATTCATTATTTTGAAGACAAAAAAATAACAGAAAAAAAATTGTATCATTTTTTGCTGCTCTGCTTCTCTGAAGCAAACACACATTCGTATCAATTGACTTTTGAAATTTTAACCTTGACAAGTATTAATAAAGCTAAACTGCTACAAAATGTTGGCAGCCTGATCTAGATATGTCATGTGACTGCTCTGCTTTCTCTCTCAGCATTTCAGTTTCTGTTTTTTTGTTTGTTGTTTGGGGGCTTTTTGCGTTTTTTTTTTTTTGTTTTTTTTCCCCCTCCAAATTGTTGTCTATTTTACTTGTTTCTCTCTCTCTCTCTCTCTTTCTCTATCTGCAGCTGCAATATCAATGCTAAGTGTTTGTCGTCTTCATGCCAATAGCATCTATGTTTCTTGTACTCAAAACATTTTCCTAGTTTGCATATTTAAGACATGAAAAAAGGAAAAAAAAAAAAAACTTAAATCTCCAAAAATATTTTTTTTAAATGCAAAAAAAAACCAAAAAAACACACATATATATATATATATATATACACATACATATATATACCTTTCTATCATGATGTACTCACAATCCGATTACTGAAGCAGATAATAATGACTGCTGTACTTCGAATTCTTCACAGAGGCCTGAGTCCCTGATGGTTCTCAACAGATAAAATTTCTTTTATTCTACTTAACAAAAAAATGTCACTGATTAATGCTTGAGCTGCTATGTACTTTGTTATTTAGGTCACTGGCACTCTGTAGATGTTCCCTGGCTGCTGGAATCACCATAATCACAGTATTTTATTACGTGTTTAATAAAGAAACAAATCTTTGAAACATAAATCTTGTATTATCTATTATTATTAAGTTTGCATGTAAAATACAAAAGATATGGATATGCGTCTTTTTTCTTCTTCTTTTTTTCCTTTTCCTTTTAATTTGTGCCAAAATTTACTCCATAGACTTCTCTGTCGCCTATTGAAATCATAGTCTTTTTACTGATGTATGTTATGTATGTCTTGTCTTTGGCTAGAAAATTGACATAGATACTATAAATGTCCAAGGAAGAGGAACAGCGCTTGCCAGTTCCATTTTCCATGTCTTCCATCTCTAGTGGTGTTGACGCCACTTTGAAATTATAATAATGGCGATGGCTTTTAGCACGTCTGGACGTTGCAAGAATTATTCAACCATTTTGAAATTCACTGCTGCCAACTATATCATATAATTTTATTGGACTGTTTCTTTCACACTATATACATATATATATATATATATGCATATATATATATATGTATATATATGTGTATTCTTTCCTTTTCTTACACCAAATTATCTAGCTAAACACATTTTTCTTTTCTTTTTTTTATGTATTTGAAATAAAGAAATTTATTAGACTATTCCTATTCCTATCATTATATTATTATTATTATTATTATTATTATTATTATTATTCAAAACAACACACGGACTAAGACTTCTCAATTGCCAATGCAACTGGTCAATTCAAAAGTGATGGTGCTACAAAAAGATTTCGGTTGACAAATAATACTCAATAAGTCTTTTGAAATTGTCTTTTTTTCCTTTTATAGTTGGCAGCAAACTAACACACTAATAATATCCAAAGAAGACTGAATTCTTTTACAATTCTTACTGGCACCAAAGTTATCTTATGCTTTATCTAGCTGCCTCGTTTTTTGTTTTTTTTTCCAATTTTTTTTTTCTTTGCCTGTATTTTCTCATATTTTGTACTTGTCACAGCTAATAAATTATTGCCTTTTTACATACTTTTCGTGTTGACATTTAATATTTGTGGCAAAATTTATGACAGAACTTATTTTATCTCGTCTTTACATTATTCTATTCTATCATGTGGCATTGCATGTGAACGGCAAAAAATTCATAGTTTAAATACCAAAAAGTAGTTACAACATGTAAAGAAATTTACCATCTAGCTCTTCAACATTTTTCCAAAGGTGCTAATATACTGTAAATCTTTTGTTCTTTTGAAATAAAAAAAGATCCCAATCAACTGTTTACATTTTATTCCCACATTACAAAAGCATCTGAGTTCAATCCTAGCAGACCAGGCTCCAGAGGCCCAATTGCAATAAAAAGGGGTTATTGTCAAACTGGTAAGAAACCTATCAATCATAGGGATGAAGGTGTTGGTGGTGGGGGCTAATTCGTTGTATGAATCATAGTCTATCATCATCATCATCATCATCATCGTTTAATGTCCGCCTTCCATTCTAGCATGGGTTGGATGATTTGACTGAGGGCTGGCGAACCAGATGGCTGCACCAGGCTCCAATCTTGATCTGGCAGAGTTTCTACAGGTGGATGCCCTTCCTAATGCCAACCACTCCGAGAGTGTAGTGGGTGCTTTTATGTGCCACCAGTATGGGGGCCAGTCAGGTGGTACTGGCAATGACCTCGCTCGAATCTTTTACACATGCCACCGGCACAGGTGCCAGTAAGGCGATGCTGATAACGATCACACTCAAATGGTGCCCTTTATGTGCCACGGCACGGGGGCCAGTCAGGCGGTACTGGCAATGACCTTGCTCAAATCTTTTTACACATGCAACTGGCACAGGTGACAGTAAGGCGATGTTGGTAACGATCACACTCAAATGAAGCCAGTTAGCCGCTCTGGCAACGATCGCGCTTGGACGGTGCTCTTAGCACCCTACAAGCACGGGGCTCAAGTGCCGGTAAGGCGACACTGGTAACGATCACACTCGAATAGTGCCTTTTATGTGCCACCGGCACAGAAGCCGGTTAGCTGCTCTGTCAACGATCACACTCGTCTAGTGAAAAAAAAACTAGGCAATATTAACCTTTTAATTGCAGGATTAAATTTCTTCGTTATTCCAGTAATGACATTAAATATCTACCTTAAAAAATTGAATTGGTATTTTCTGAAAGTTATGTTACTCTTTGTTTCAGTCATTTGACTGTGGCCATGCTGGAGCACCGCCTCTAGTCGAGGAAATCGACCCCAGGTCTTATTCTTTTTAAGCCTAGTATTTATTATATCAGGCTCTTTTGCTAAACCACTAAGTTACGGGGACGTAAACACACCAGCATTGGTTGTCAAGAGATGATGGGGGAACAAACACAGACACACATACATACATATATGTATATAGATATAGATATATACATATATACAACAGGCTTCTTTGAGTTTCCGTCTACAAGGTTTTGGTCGACCCAAGGTTATAGAAGACACTTGCTCAAGGAGCCACGCAGTGGAACTGAACCTGGAACCATGTGGTTGGTAAGCAAGCTACTTAGCACACAGCTACTCTTGCTAAATTTTTTATCATTTTCAAAATGAATTGAAACAGAGTCAGGGTCTTTCAGCAGAAGCATGGTACCAAAATGGTTAAGGCATGTAATGACCAGACAGTAAGAAGGGTAAACTCAAATATATGGATCACTGTATATTAATAGCGCTTGTTTCCTTAATTTCAGCTGAATTTGAATTCAACTAAATACGACAAGGCATTTAATTCGATGCTCTACCAACTCTGTTAATCTGCCGTCTTATGTGTATTCGTTCAAACAGTCTGTTGCATCCTAAAGTCTTTTGTCTACCGTAAATCCTCGAGTATTGTCCGTCCTTGAGTAAAATACGCTGGGAATTTTTAGGGGGCTGTACCTCTGAAAAACCTAAACCTTGTGTATGATACTCACCCCTTCTCTAACTTGAGTCGTGCGTAATTAAGCCAGCAGCACTGAGTCGAACAAACACTTCTGTGCATGCATAATAAAATAATGGTGATGTTCTTAACTGTTATATGGGAATGTAAATATGTTAGCAAATTGTTTTTGTTACATGTTATTCTGTGTTCTGAATACTTTTATTTTGATAAATGTTGCTTACTGCAAGTTATGGATGATTCTTTTATGACTTCATTGCTTTCAGGCTTAGCTTAAGGTATTTTCGTGCCCGACATCACAAAATGTGTCTGAATAAACATTGCCAGACAGCAAATAAAGACTCGGACATTGCTTAGAAAATATTTTTTATTTTTAACCTCGTATGTAGTACGCACTAGGGATTTTGACCTTTAAATTTTGGGCACTAGGGATCTTGATCTTTAAATTTTGGGCACTAGGGATTTTGACCTTTAAATTTTGGGCACTAGGAATTTTGACCTTTAAATTTTGGGCACTAGGGATTTTGACCTATAAATTTGGGGCACTAGGGATTTTGACCTTTAAATTTTGGGCACTAGGGATTTTGACCTTTAAATTTTGGGCACTAAGGATTTTGCCCTTTAAATTTTGGGCACTAGGAATTTTGACCTTTAAATTTTGGGCACTAGGAATTTTGACCTTTAAATTTTGGGCACTAGGGATTTTGACCTTTGAATTTTGGGCACTAGGGATTTTGATCTTTGAATTTTGGGCACTAGGGATTTTGAACTTTAAATTTTGGGCACTAGGGATTTGGGGGAAAAAATGCAGATTATACTCGAGGATTTACTGTATGTCTAGCTTGACAACCCTCAACTACCATTTCTTGGCACTTCTCCAATCAGTTTATGACAATGTTTTCAATGCATGTCAGTCGTCTCTTCTCTGCATACATTAATCATTCAACATATGCTTCTAATGCTTCTTGCCCTTTAATCTCTCCTTTCTTACCATATTTCCACTGAAGCATCTTGCCTGTGCATTTTGGTTGATTTTTAAAATAATCCAGAATTCAAAAGGAATTAGTAAAATTAGATTTTTCTTTATCAAGATGTTGATATTTTAAAAGTTTTCAATTTTAAATTTATGATGCAAGGATTTTAGTTATATATATTATGTCGTGCTGGAGAAGAAGACCCGTCGAGCCAAGTAAAATCGCAGTTGTGGAAGATACTGGTGTCACACAAATGGCACATAAAAGCACCAGCACCTATTGAGCGTTGGGCCTCATGGAGGCAAAGTGGTACATGAAAAGCTCCTTTTGAATATTAGGCCTCACAGGGGCAATGACTGAGACCTTTGGTATTATGTCATGCTTGAGAAGACGACCCATCGAGCCAAGTAAAATCGCAGTTGTGGAAGATACCTATTTCTTTACTACCCACAAGGGGCTAAACACAGAGAGGACAAACAATGACAGACAAATGGATTAAGTCAATTATATCGACCCCAGTGCGTAACTGGTACTTATTTAATCGACCCCGAAAGGATGAAAGGCAAAGTTGACCTCGACAGAATTTGAACTCAGAACATAGCGGCAGACAAAATACCTATTTCTTTACTGCCCATAAGGGGCTAAACACAGAGGGGACAAACAATGACAGACAAATGGATTAAGTCAATTATATCGACCCCAGTGCGTAACTGGTACTTATTTAATCGACCCCGAAAGGATGAAAGGCAAAGTTGACCTCGGCGGAATTTGAACTCAGAACGTAGCGGCAGACAAAATACCTATTTCTTTACTGCCCACAAGGGGCGAAACACAGAGGGGACAAACAAGGACAGACAAACAGATTAAGTCAATTATATTGACCCCAGTGTGTAACTGGTACTTATTTAATTGACCCTGAAAGGATGAAAGGCAAAGTTGAACTCAGAACGTAGCGGCAGACAAAATACTGCTAAGCATTTCGCTTGGCGTGCTAACGATTCTGCTAGCTCGCCACCTTGTTGTGGAAGATACCGGTGTCACACAAATGGCACTGATGCCAGTGGCACATAAAAGCACCAGCACCTATTGAGCATTGGGCCTCACAGAGGCGAAGTGGTATATGAAAAGCTCCTTTTGAGAATTGGGCCTCACGGAGACAGTGACTGAGACCTTTGGCATTATGTCATGCTTGAGAAGAAGACCCATCAAGCCAAGTAAAGTCGCAGTTGAGGAAGATACCGGTGTCACACAAATGGCACCGATGCCAGTGGCACATAAAAGCACCAGGACCTTTTGAGCTTGGTTGGGCCTCACAGAGGCAAAGTGGTACGTGAAAAGCTCCTTTTGAGTATTGGGCTTCACGGGGGCAGTGAAGAAGAAGACCCATCAAGCCAAGTAAAATAACAGTCATGGAAGATACCAGTGTCACACAAATGGCACTTGTGCCAGTGGTATGTAAAAGCACCAGCAACTTTCAAGTGTTGGAGCTCACGGAGGCAAAATGGCTGATGCTGGTGGAACACGAAAAACTCCTTTTATGTGTGGGGCTCACGGAGTCAATAACGAAGACCTTTGGCATTATGTCATGCTTGAGAAGTCCCATTAAGCCAAGTAAATTAGCAGTTGTAACAGATACCAGGGTCATGTAAAAGCACCCATTACACTCTCAGAGTGGTTGGCATTAGGAAGCATATCCAGTTGTAGAAACAGTGCTTGATCAGATTGGAGCCTGGTGCAGCCTTCTGGTTCGCCTGTCAAATTGTCCAACCCATGCCAGCATGGAAAGCGGACGTTAAATGATAATGATGATGATACTCTCTTATTGGCATTATTTATTCACCACTACATTTTCAGAGTGGTTGGCATTAGGAAGGGCATCCAGCTATTGAAACTGCCAGATCAGATTGGAGCCTGGTGCAGCCTTCTCGTTCGCCATTCCTCAGTCAAATTGTCCAACCCATGCCAGCATGGAAAGCGGGCATTAAATGATGATGATGATACTCTCTTATTGGCATTATTTATTCACCACTACATTTTCAGAGTGGCTAGCATTAGGAAGGGCATCCAGCTGTTGAAACCATGCCAAATCAGACTGGAGTCTGGTGCAGCCCCTCAGCTTTCCAGCCCTGGTCAAACCATCCAACTTATGCCGGCATGGACAATGGACGCTAAATGATGATGATAACATAATACCATTTTGAAATGACAGCTTCTATATCACAGAACTAGAAGCGGTACAAGTTACTAATTTCCTCAATTTGACTAAAATGTGTTTCACCATTATATTTTACTATTATGTCACCTAAGTAACGAAGTTTCTTTCCAGTTAATTCTACGACCTAGAGATCTCCTGAAGTTATTGTTCCTATTCAACAGCCTGTAATATCAATAAATCAATCCTATATTTATTGCATCGTGGAGGTGCAATCGCCCAGTGGTTAGGGCAGCGGACTCGCGGTTGAAGGATCGCGGTTTCGATTCCCAGACCGGGTGTTGTGTGTGTTTATTGAGCGAAAATACCTAAAAGCTCCATGAGGCTCTGGCAGGGGGTGGTGGCGACCCCTGTTGTGCTCTTTCGACACAACTTTCTCTCACTCTCTCTTCCTGTTTCTTGAGTAATGCTACGATGGACTGGTATCCCGTCCAGCTGCGAGGAACATATACACCACAGAAACCGGGAAACAGGGCCCATGAGCTTGGCTAGGCTTGAAAAGGGCGACATTATATTTATTGCATCAAAGAGTAATAACTGAAAGTATAATCATAGATTTTGATTATAATGAACTGGGGGCGGGACACACTATATTGTCTGCAACATTGCATTGCATGTCACACGTGCCATTTCTGACCAGGCAACTGGTCAGGACTGATCTATGTCACCTCTGGATGGTCCTTCAAGAAGCACTTCTCGCTTTGGTCTTCGGTCTTTCAGAGGAAAGAAAAGGCCAGTATATCTGAGAGAGACAGGTATACAGAGGCTGCCGAAAGAACAATGCTTGGCTCAAAGTTTCAAATAAGTGCCACTCCATTTGTTGATTTCTTAATGGATGGCCATTAACTTTTTGAATTCATCTGCGCTCATTAGCAATTTTGATTTTTGTTTTCTTTTATTCTTTTACTTGTTTCAGTCATGCTGGAGCAAATAGTCAAATAAATCGACCCAAAGCACAACCTTCGAACATTAGCCTTCACCAAGGCAATGACTAGTGACTGAGACCTTTGGAAATATGCAGTTCATGAGAAGATCTGGCAAGTTAAGTGAAACCATAACACATGGCCTGTGCTAGGGGTGTAACCAGCCCACATATGTGTACCTTTCCTTCATTGGACACTAAACTCTGCTTGCGAAGACCTGTTGAGGCAGGTGAAATCAAAATCAAATCAAATTCGACGACTGGCACCTGTGCCAGTGGAGCACTAAGAGCACCATCTCAGCGTGATTGTTGCCAGAGAAGCTGACTGGCTTCGATGCCGGTGGCGCGTGAAAAAACATTTGATCGAGGTCATTGCCAGTGCCACTGGACTGGCTCCTGTGCAGGTGGCATGTAAAAAACACCATTTGAGCATGGCTGTTGCCAGTCCTGCCTGACAGGCCCTCATGCACCCACTACACTCTCAGAGTGGTTGGCGTTTGGAAGGGCATCCAGCTGTAGAAACTCTGCCCGATCAGATTGGAGCCTGGTGCAGCCATCTGGTTCGCTAGTCCTCAGTCAAATCATCCAACCCATGCTAGCCTGGAAAGCAGATGTTAAACAATGATATATATATATTTGTGTGTGTCTGTCTGTTTGTCACACACACTACCACTTAACCAGTGCTTGTTACATCCATATAACTTAGTAGTTCAGCAAAAGAGAACATTACAATAAGTACCAGACTTTAAAAAAAACAACATAAGTACTAGCTACTGATTTATTTGACTAAACCTTCAAGGTAGTGCCCCAGTATGGCCACAGTCCAATGAGTAATGAAACAAATAAAAGTTATCCATCCACCCTCCAAATACAAAAGGTGAGACACTACACTCCTCTCTTTCCAATTTTCTGTGTAAATAATATCTTGCCATGAGGAGACTTAGAAACAGGTGGCAAGAAAGGCATCGAGCCATAGAAAATTTCTCTCAAATTTCCTCTGACTCATGCAAGCATGGAAAAGTAGACATAAAAATGACAACGATAATGATATGGAAACTGGATTCCTAATTTTGAATGTGTTGAAGCAATAAAGCCAAATATTCATTAACCATTTTACAGTGGAAATCAGATATATCCGTTCAAAATTCCATAACCTTCGAATAATAGTTTAGTCACTAATGGCTCAACTAGTAAAAAAGTAGTCGAAGGTAAAGACCTGCTTCAGTCATGAATGACCGTGGGATTGCACCTAGACAGTTCCCCTCTAAGACACAAGTCCAGGCAAGGTGGTTTACATGGGAGACCAGCAGTCCTCCATGCATACCAGCCTATTATCTTGTAGCTTTGAGGTTTCAATGCTGTGATCATTTACGTTTTGAATGACATTGTCGGACACGTGTAAGAGGCTGGATGTGACCAGTTTTAACATGGAACATTTTGGGCCAAATATGGCCAGGTTAAATGCTAAAGGGTTAAAAGAAGTACCAGTGAAGTACCGGATTCAATATAACAAATATTATATTGAGTAGCAAGCTCAAAGGGGAGTGTTTAGTGTATATATGGTATTAGGCATAAATAGAAGCTGAAGTGCCTGTCTGTTCAATTCATTTGTATTGTTCTGATTTGACTGTATCGCAGCTTAAATAATACATGATTTGATCTACTTGTTCAGAAAGTGGAAATCTCTTCACAAATCTAAAAGTGGCCTTGACTTGCCCTCAACTCTTAATTCAATGTAATTGAAATTTTGTTGTTATTTGTTTTCCTTCTGAGATAGAGTTACAACTTGGAGGAAGTGACAATGAGTTGAGTGGAGGGGAAGGTTTGAAAGAGGTGAGTTCTTTGTGGCCAACAATCCTCAATTTTCGTGTACTTCCTTAAGCGTTTAGCATTTAAGACCGACCGTATCTGGCCCAGATGTTCTTCCTGTTTTACGTTCAAAACAGAGGCCAGATCAGGCCTCTCACACCTACCCTTCAATGTCATTCTAAAAATATACAATTGCATCATAGAAACTTTGAAGCTACAAAATAATGCATGATTAATTCAAAACAACGTGAATAAATAAACATTCCTTTTGAATGAGTTGTCTGAATGCTAAAGGGTTAATACAGTTTAACCTATGACGATATAGATAGGGAAATACCTCCTTATTTTATATATATATATATATATATATACATACATATATATATCATAATATTAGGGAGTATAACTCCAAACTTACAGGGAAAAATTCAATTTAATATTAAATCAAATTTCACAATATAAATATATAATATATATAAATTAGAGAAAAACCACTATTAAGCAATTATATATATATATATGTATTTTTCTTCAATGGTAGCAAAGAGATAATATGTCACATCTCTTGTTTAGCAATATCAGAGGGTATTTCAGGATCTGGAATGCTTCAATCAAGCTAATGTAAAATTTCTTGCCCCATTAACATATGGGATAGATTTGGTCATAATGTTCATCTCATGGTTTGAAAAAAAAATTTACTCAATGATTAATATTATTTTGATAATTATGGCAAATAGGTGAGATAATGTTAGATATCACCAGTTGTGTATCATACTAAATGTATACAAATCGAAATCGATCAAAAATCAATGAAAATTGTAGTTGTGATACCAGTGCCAGTGGGACGTAAAAAGATCCATCCGAACGTGGCTGTTGCCAACGCCGCCTTGACTGGCCTCTGTGCCGGTGACACGTAAAAAGCACCAACTGATCATGGCCGTTGCCAGCCTCGTCTGGCACTTGTGCCGGTGGCACGTAAAAAGCACCCACTACACTCACGGAGTGGTTGCTGTTAGGAAGGGCATCCAGCTGTAGAAACACTGCCAGATCAAACTGGTGCCTGGTGCAGCCTCCTTGCTTCGCAGACCCTGGTCGAACCGTCCAACCTCTGCTAGCATGGAAAATGGACATTAAACGATGATGATGATGATGAGCATTAGAAGGGATGATGCTGTGGAATTTGTCTGAGATAAAATCTCATCATAGACTGCTAAAAAGCACAATATATCTCAGAGCAAGGTGAACATCATTGCTGCAATGACTCATGGGAATGACAGCTGCATTTAACCTTTGTTGAAGCTTGTTAATGTCATGCATTCAATTTGTCACCTAATTAAATAAAATTTATGCTTCCGTGGCCGTTCGCCAGCCTTGTCTGGCACCTGTGTCAGTGGCACATAAAAAACACCATCCGAGCGTGGCCGTCTGCCAGCCTCGTCTGGCACCTGTCGGTGGCACATAAAAAACACCATCCGAGCGTGGCTGTTCGCCAACCTCGTCTGGCACCTGTGTCGGTGGCACATAAAATCACCCACTACACTCTCGGAGTGGTTGGCGTTAGGAAGGGCATCCAGCTGTAGAAACACTGCCAGATCTGACTGGCCTGGTGCAGCCTTCGGGCTCCCCAGACCCCAGTTGAACCGTCCAACCCATGCTAGCATGGAAAGCGGACGTTAAACGATGATGATGATGATGATATATATATGTATATATATATATATGTATGTATATATATTATTTTATGCAATACAGTGTGAAGGAAAAAGTACTGCAAAATTTTAATAATAGTAGGTACAGGTGTAACTAGGTGCAGGTGTAACTGGGTGCAGGTAACTTATTTGTTTAACAAATGTGAACAATAGAATAAGTACTAGACTTTAAAATAAACAACATACGTAATGATTTATGAGACTAAGCCTTCAAGATAGTACCCCAGTATGGCCACAGTCCAATGAATAATGAAACAAAAGATATCCATCCACCCTCCAAATACAAAAGGTGAGACACTACACTCCGCTGTTTCTAATTTTCTGTGTAAATAATATCTTGCCATGAGGAAATATCACCTTACAGGTGGCAAGAAAGGCATCCAGCCATAGAAAATTTCTCTTAAATTTCCTCTGACTCATGCAAGCATGGAAAAGTAGACATAAAAATGACAATAATGACTAATATGTAAACTAGATTCCTAATGGATGGATAGATGGGATCTATTCCATCTCAATCACAGATTTTTTTTTTAACTAAACACTTTGAAACTTCAAATACTGGTAGAATTCCTCACATAAAACACGGTTTACTCTGAACATTTTTGACCAAATTTCGTATTTTAGAAATTATTTTGTGTTAAAGCTGTCTTAATTGGGTAATTTCAACCAATCAGCAACGTGTATTCGGTTAAAGAAAGCTAGTGCTGTTTGTGATAATAATCCTATGTATGTATGTATGTATGTATAATCAAACTAAACAACAAGGATATCCTTGTTGCTTATTTTGATTTTAATCACCTTATTTTGAAATTGTATGGATAATAGGCACAGGAGTGGCTGTGTGGTAAATAGCTTGCTTACCAGCCACATGGTTCAGAGGTCAGTCCCACTGCATGGCACCTTGGGCAAGTGTTTTCACATTGGGCCGAACAATGCCTTGTGAGTGGATTTGGTAGACGGAAACTGAAAGAAGCCCATCGTATATATGTATATGTGTGTTTGTCCCCCCAACATCGCTTGACAACCGATGCTGGTGTGTTTGCGTCCCTGTAACTTAGCAGTTTGGCAAAAGAAACCGATAGAATAAGTACTAGGCTTACAAAGAATAAGTCCCGGGATTGATTTGCTCAACTAAAGGTGGTGCTCCAGCATGGCCACAGTCAAATGACTGAAACAAGTAAAAGAGTAATACCGTACTAAATTCTGGTGCTTCAACTTAAGTACCATATTCATCTGAATTTAAATTTATATATATATATAACTCTATTACTTGTTTCAGTAATTTGACTGTGGCCATGCTGGAGCACCACCTTTAGTCGAGCAAATCAACCCCAGGACTTATTCTTTGTAAGCCTACTACTTATTCTATCGGTTTCTTTTGCCGAACCACTAAGTTCCGGTGACATAAACATACCAACATCGGTTGTCAAGCGATGTTGGGGAGACAAACACACACAGACATATACTCTTTTACTTGTTTCAGTCATTTGACTGCGGCCATGCTGGAGCACCGCCTTTAGTCGAGCAAATCGAGCCCGGGACTTATTCTTTGTAAGCATCGGTTGTCAAGCAATGCTAGGGGGACAAACACAGACGCACAAACATATGCACACGCATATATATACATATATATATATATATATATATACATATATACGACGGACTTCTTTCAGTTTCCGTCTACCAAATCCACTCTCAAGGCTTTGGTCGGCCCGAGGCTATAGTAGAAGACACTTGCCCAAGGTGCCACGCAGTGGGACTGAACCCGGAACTATGTGGCTGGTAAGCAAGCTACTTACCACACAGCCAGGATGTATCCTCATGTTCTGAATTCTATTTTCCTGTTTGCATCACCTGACCTACTTATTATATCAAGATAATTCACACTAAAATTTAAACAAATGAGACAAGAATTTTTTTTAAAAAATGCTTTTTATACACTCAAGAAAATTTTTCAGCTGTTCCAAGGAAAAGTCTTCTGGTATTCTGCATACGCTGCCCCTCCACATCTACACTTTTTCAGTGTAGTTAACCATTGATAGCCTATCTCTGTGAAAGAAACCAGCTGCTCTCTTTTAAGAGCTCTTATTGATGAAGAAGAAAACTGATGAAGACATACTATGAGAATTTTAAAAGGTTTGACTTAGTAACATGAGATTAGAAGCCTTTAAGAGATGAGTGTATGTCAGGTTCTTTCACGAGTTGAATATGTGTTATATCAAATAGAATATTATGATGAATCAGTTATAGAGTTTCTCTATGGTTGGGCAATTTACTAGAAATAACAGCAAAATTTCCGTCAATTCAAACCGCACCAACAAACCTAGGTCGGGCCAGCCAGGCATCCAAAACAATGACAGCCAGCCAGCCAGCCTAGGCAAGTTTCCAGCCAGGCATCCAAAACAATGACAGCCAGCCAGCAAGCCAAGGCCGGGCCAGCCAGTTTCCAGCCAGCAAGCCTAGGCCGGGCCAAGCCAGGTCCACCCAGCCAGCCAGCCTGCCTAGGCCAGTTTCCAGCCAGCAAGCCAAAGCCGGGGGCAGCCAGCCAGCCTAGACCAATTTCCAGCCAGCAAACATAGGCCAAGCAGCCAAGACCCAGCCAGCCAGCAAGCTATATCCAGGCCAGCCAGGAAACCAAGGACAGCCAGTCAGGTAGGCAAGGCTCAGCAAGCCAGGCATCCAGAGATGGCCAGCCAGCCTAGGCCAATTTCCAGCAGCAAACCTAGGCTGGGCCAGCCAGCCTAAGGCCCGGCCAGTTTCAAGCTGGCAAGCCAAATCTGGGCCAGTGAAGCACCCAAGGACTTGCCACCCAGCAAGGCTAGGCCAGTGTCCAGGCTGCTAACAAAATCCAGGCCAGCCAGGCAACCAAGGCCCTGCCAGCCAGCCAAAGCCAGTTTCCAGCCAGCAAGCCAAGGCCAGGTCAGCCAGACAGCAATGGCCCGGCCAGCCAGCAAGCCTCAGCCATTTTCCAGCCAGCAAGCCAAGGCCAGGCCAGCCAGGCAGCCAAAAGAGGGCCTGCCAGCCTAGGCCAATTTTCAGCCAGCAAACCAAGGCTGGGCCACCCAGGCAACCTAAGCCCAGCCAGCAAGCCAAGGCCGGGCCAGCCAAGCAACCAAGGACCGCCCAGCCAGCTAGCCTAGTTCAATTTCAAGCCAGCAAGCCAAGGCCAGGCCAGCCAGGCATCAATGGCATGGCCAGCCAGCCAGCCAGCAAACCCGGACAGCCAGTCAGCCTAGGCCAATTTTGAATAAGCAAACCTAGCCCGGGCCAGCCAGGCAGCCAAGGTCCAGCCAGCCAACCAGCCTAGGCCAGTTTCCAGCCAGCAAGTCAAGGCCGGGCAAGCCAGGCATCCATAACAATGCCAGCCACACAGCCTAGGCCAGTTTCCAGCCAGCAAGCCAAGGCCGGGCCAGCCAGCTAGCCTAGTTCAATTTTAAGCCAGCAAGCCAAGGCCAGGCCAGCCAGGAAACCAAAACCCAGACTATCTCCCCTGAGACCCTGCAGCACAAGTTGACCAAAATTGAGAGTATGATAGAAGGCTTGCTCTTCCTTCAGTAGAAGAAAAAATTCAAATCAGACCATGTTAAGACCAAAAATTATTTACATCAAAAAGGTGCTTTTTTTCTATTAAAATACCTATTTTTCACGATTTTTTTACTGCTGTGTCGCCATTTTTCGGTGTATTTCAACCAGAAAAATGTTCACTTATAGAGAATAACAAGCTACATAATGCACAATTTTTACTTTTCAAAAATTCCAATTCTAAAGGGTCGAAACAAACCCGAGCAACAACAAGCGATACTGCTAGTATCAAATAAAATACAATGTGCCTATGATGGAGCCTCTATGTGGTCAATCGATTTACTAGAAATAGCAGCTAAATTTCCCTCAATTCAAACACCACCATATCTGTTATATCAAATAAAATACAATGGGTCAATCAATTTACTAGAAATAGCAGTCAAATTTCACTCAACTTAAACTCCACTCTATCTGTTATATTGATATTAAATAAAATGTAATGAGCCAATGATAGAACCTATGTCTAGTCAATCAATTTATTTGAATAGCAGCCAAATTTCCTTCGACTCAAAATCCTGCCTACTTAAAGAAGAAGGACACATTAGATTATGTTGTCCTATAGTGAGTTCACCTTTTTGATCTCCATGTGTCTAACACACGTGGACATGCCTACAAAGTCAGAAAACAACACAGCTCCCATGACTTTCGGAAACATTTTTTCACGCTCAGAGTTGCTGAAGCATGGAATAAACTGCCTGCGTCAGTTGTTGACTGCCATGACACTGCATCCTTTAAGTCCTCATGCTTTCCGAAATCCGCCGAAACTACACCTGATTATATATACACTTTAGATGAGTTGTAGTGCACCTGAGCACTGTACACAATTATTATTATTATTATTATAGTCCTTTCATGTAATTCCACAATGTAGTCCCATAAAATGGTGGCTTTAATGCCTTTGATCTTAGGGCCAAGCAACAATGTCAATAACACATTTTACAACACTTTCATATCACAAAATCTGAATTCAGATTGAAGAGAAAAACATTCTAAGAATTTAACTTAATTAATTAAATTCTTTCTTTATGACCTGCAACATTGTTTACTTAAAGAGTTTGTGTTTATTTATTTATTTTGTCTTACTTTTAATTGCTCGTTAAATTATTTCTTCTTGAGTGACTAACCCATTTCGTTTCTACAAGACATGGTACCTTTGTCCCACTCATTCTTATCCCTGCTTGCTTCCTACCTTAACCCTTTTGTTACTGTATTTATTTTGAGATACTCAGTTTCTTCCAATCATTTTTAAATATAACAAAGAATTTAGTAAAATAACTTAGTTATCGTTAAGCTAGTGTTAGGAACATAAATTGTGACTAATGTTTGGTGAAAGATTTTAATTTAGAACTTTTAAAAACAAGACATTTGTACTACAAAACCAGAACCGGTTTCAGCCAGGTTGGTAATGGAAAGATTAAGAATTGTTTCTCTATTATATAATTTAATCCTTTTGTTACCATAATTGTGTTGAGATGCTCTGTGTTTCTTTGAATTACTTTAAATATAACAAAGAATTTAGCAAAATAACTTAGTTTATCATTAAGCTAGTGTTAGGAACATAAATTGTGACTAAGGTTTGGTGGAAGATTTTAATTCAAAACTTACAAAAACAAGAGATTTGTACTACAAAGCCAGAGCCGGTTTCAGCAAGGTTGGTATCAAAAGGGTTAAAGAAAAACAATTTAAAACCTGTTGCAGTCACAATCAAATCACTTTGATTCTCAAAGGCTATGAAACTCCAATTTATCAACTAATTGACTCACACGATATATCCATTTGCATCAGATAAGAACAACTGAGTCTGAAATAAGATTAGCCTTCTTCTAGTAGTGTTACTTTGTAATGTTAAAACAAAGTCTATCATAGTTTGGGTGAGATATGCAAGACCAATTCTTTAAAACTTTTCACCTTCCATATAATTTAAAAGTCAGGCTTTTATTGATATTCAGATATTTACATTGTAATGATATAACATGTGGTGCTAAGCTTATACACAAAGCATCTACAAAATTTTGTATGGACGGGCATACATGAATTGCTTTCTGTGGCTTTCTCCTGATAATTTTGAAACCTAAGCATGTTTTCAATAAGTACAGAAGCTATTGTGGAATAAATATGTGAAGTCGTAGAGATAGAAGTGTCATGTGTCCTTTCCCCCAAATTAAATAGAATTTTCACAACAGATTTTAACTGATGATACAAGGTGGTAGACCATGCCAAATCTTTTTTTTTTTTTTCTCTCTACCACATTCATCATAAAAAAAAGAAAGAAAATATTTTTCAAAATTTTGTAGCTAAAAAAAGAGAAAAAAAAAAAAGAACTCAGAAATCCATTCCCAAGAATAGTCTCCTTGCCTTTACAATTCATTATTTTTATGTATCACAACTAAGCTGATGAAAACATTGCTTTGCCAAGTTGACAGCTGAAACCTGAGCATTTCCTTCAAATGCTTTGGAATTAATTAGCTGATCCTTTGCTTCCACCAAGTACCAGAATATTCAGTTACAGTCAGCTTGGCCTGTCACTGATAGCAAATTGGGGCAAAGCTGTCCCAGCACATATACACACATACATTCACACACACACACACAGCTGTTAAGAGCTCCATCACACACCAAGGCCAACAGCCATAAGTTATTTCTAAGAGACAGGTCTGCTTGTACACCTCACAAGATTCCTCTTTCTGTAAACCAGATTCTTACTTAGTGGGTCATCAGTGCAGGAACAGTATCAAATTTTCTCTGGCATCATCTGAATGATTTGGCATATGTCAAATGGCATTATAAATTCTTTCTTTCAACATTCTATATTCAAGTGAAGGATCAAATTATTTTCCCTTTCTTTTCTTTATTTTTGGGTTTTCTTAAACTAGAGTGATTAAAGTGAATACATAAACTTAACCACCACCACCACCACATAATGTTAAAATATATATATTTATTTTCACAATTATTGAGGTCAGTTTTTCATGATTACTAAATTGCAATGGTTTAAACTTAGTTCTAACAACTGCAATTTGAACTGAATTTTTTTTTATAGGGATTATGAGCTACACGTTAATAACAACTTCTCTATATTTCAGAAACTAATTAGTTACTGGTGGAATTATTGAACAACTTCTGGCAGTTATGAGTTCTCATACACTGCAAGTAATCTGACCAGCCTACACATTAAACATCTTTAACCCTTTAGTGCCATATCCAGCCCTAATATTCTACTTGCTTTATGTCCAAACTGGCTATATCTGGCCTCTCACACATACCCTACATTGCTATTCTGAAAATAAGCAATCACATCATTGAAATCGTAAAGCTTCAAGATAATTCAGGATTAATTTTAAATAATCGAAATCGATCAAAAATCAATGAAAATTGTAGTTGTGATACCAGTGCCGGTGGCACGTAAAAGAACCATCCTAATGTGGCTGCCTCGACTGGCCTCTGTGCCGGTGGCACATAAAATACACCAACCGATCATGGCTGTTGCCAGCCTCGCCTAGCACCTGTGCCAGTGGCACATAAAAAGCACCCACTACACTCTCGGAGTGGTTGGTGTTAGGAAGGGCATCCAGCTGTAGAAACACTGTCAGATCAGACTGGGCCTGGTGTAGCCTCCTGGCTTCCCAGACCCCGGTCAAACCATCCAACCCATGCTAGCATGGAAAATGGACGTTAAACAATGATGATGATGATGAGTGCGAATAAATAAGCATTACATTTGACCAAATAATCTGAATGCTAAAGGGTTAAAATAATTTTCCTCACTGCGGCATGGTAAATTATATGCAGTCCACACTGTAAAATGGTTAGTGACAGGAAGGGCATCTAACTGTGGAAACCATATATAAAATGAATAAAGGAATGAATGGAGTTGATGTAAGGGAGAGGGGACCCTTCAGTATTGTACAGGTAACCTCTTTAGTACAAGTAGCACAATGAAATGCACCTAGGTCAGGTTGTAAAACAGGGCATTCCAGCCACCTTGGCTACAGACCGATCCTGGGCCATGAAGCATTTGGTACTGAACCACACAGAAAGAATAAATTTTGAAATTTTATTTATATTTTATTGACTATTGCAGTCTGTAGAGTGTTCTTGCATTATAAATCGGTATTATGTATGATATATATATATATATATATAAAGCTGAAGTTGTCTGTATATAGCAGGTTTGGTACCCTTCAACTAACACTATCTCCTTCGAGACCCTGTGGCGCAAGTTAACTAAAATTGAGAGTATGATAGAAGAAGGCTTGCTCTTCCCTCCGTAGAAGAAAAAATTCAAATCAGACCATGTTAACACCAAAAATTATTTACATCAAAAGGTGCTTTTTTTTCTATTAAAATACCTATTTTTCACGATTTTTTGTCTGCTGTGTCGCCATTTTTCGGTGTATTTCAACCAGAAAAATGTTCACTTAAAGAAAATAACAAGCTACATAAAGCAAAATTTTTACTTATCAAAAATTCCAATTCTAAAGGGTCGAGACAAACCCAAGCAACGTCAGGCGATAGTGCTAGTCTACTCTGAATGGAATGATTAAAGTATATATTATGCACCTTATTGTGTTTTGTTACGAATGTGGCTTCCCAGTCTGTGGGGCAAAAAAGGCAGGGAACTGCTATTGTAAAGTATCATATTTACTTGTATATGAGTCACACTCTCTCTTTTTTTTTTACTCTCTTTTACTTGTTTCAGTCATTTGACTGCGGCCATGCTGGAGCACCGCCTTTAGTCAAGCAAATCGACTCCAGGACTTATTCTTTGTAAGCCTAGTACTTATTCTATCGGTCTTTTTTTGCCGAACCACTAAGTTACGGGGACATAAACACACCAGCATCGGTTATCAAGCGATATTGTGGGGACAAACACATACATATATATATATATATATATATACGACAGACTCTTTCAGTTTCCATATACCAAATCCACTCACAAGGCTTTGGTTGGCCAGGGGCTATAGCAGAAGACACTTGCCCAAGGTGCCATGCAGTGGGAATGAACCCGGAGCCATGTGGTTGGTAAGCAAGCTACTTACCACACAGCCACTCCTACGCCTATAAATGTTAAATGATGATGATGATGACGAAAGAGGTATATCTTTCTTCATTGTTGGGTGTGACAGACAAAGAAAAACCACAAGGATTAGCCAAGCACTATGAAACCTGTTCAGCCCAGACCTGCATGGAAAGACAACAGAGCTAAAACGATGGTGATGTAACATGATACTTTCTTATTTATTTTTCTTCAACCCTAGGACTCAAAAAGGCCAGTTACTCAATTTCCATGGTGTGCAAATAACAGAGATCACAACAGACCTCTGCACAGAATGTTGGTCCATTTGAAGGGAGGGGTCAAGTTGATTACATTATTCTTTTACTTGTTTCAGTCATTTGACTGCGGCCATGCTGGAGCACCGCCTTTAGTCAAGCAAATCGACCCCGGGACTTATTCTTTGTAAGCCCAGTACTTATTCTATCGGTCTCTTTTGCCGAACCGCTAAGTGACGGGGACGTAAACACACCAGCATCGGTTGTCAAGCAATGCTAGGGGGACAAACACAGTCACACAAACATATACACACACACTTATATATATATACATATATACATATATACGACAGGCTTCTTTCAGTTTCTGTCTACCAAATCCACTCACAAGATATTGGTTGGCCCGGGGCTATAGCAGAAGACACTTGCCCAAGATGCCACGCAGTGGGACTGAACCCGGAACCATGTGGTTGGTTAGCAAGCTACTTACCACACAGCCACTCCTACGCCTATTGTGTGTGTGTACTGACACACACACACACTTGACTGATCTTTTAGTTTATCGACTCCAATTTTATAATGGTTTTAAATTTTGACACAGGGCCAGCAAATTTTGGGAAGGGGATAAATCAATTCTATCAACCCCTCGTGCCCAACTGGGATGAAAAATATAGAGATGAAAAATATAGTTGACCATGGCAGGATTTGAACTCAGAATGTAAAGAGCTGCAAGTCTGACATGCTAATGACTGTCAGCTCATTGCCTGGATGAAACATGTCTAGAAGATTAAATTCCACTACAGTACTTTTCTAGCTGTGATACCAATGCTGGTGGCACATAAGAGAACCATCCGAACGTGGCCGTTGCCAGGGCTGCCCCAACTGGCCTCCATGCCGGTGGCACGTAAAAGGCACCATCCGATTGTGGCCATTGCCAACCTCGTCTGGCCCCCGTGCTGGTGGCACGTAAAAAGAACCATCCGATCGTGGCCATTTGCCAGCCTCGTCTGACACCTGTGCAGGTGGCACGTAAAAAGCACCCACTATACTCATGGAGTGGTTGGCGTTAGGAAGGGCATCCAGCCGTAGAAACACTGCCAGATCAGACTGTGCCTGGCGCAGCCTTCTGGCTTCCAAGACCCCAGTTGAACCGTCCAACCCGTGCTAGCGCGGAAAACGGACGTTAAACGATGATGATGAGATAATTGTTTGTTATTGTTTGTCTCTCAGGTTTTCCCTGAAACCAAATACTTTCCACCTGGAAAGCGAACACACACTTACGTCACCCTGTCCTTTCTAAAGAACTACAGATAAACAACCCATTCACGATCGTTTCTATCTGAAGGTAATCAAACCAGCACGCCGTCTTAGCTGTGGCATGGGTTTTAAACTGATCTTTTTGCAGATTAAAATACATAAAATTACAGGGATTGCAAGCTAAAAATTCTCTATATTTCAGAAACTAATTAGTTACTGGTGAAATTATTGAACAACTTCTTATTTCTTTATTGCCCACAAGGGGCTAAACATAGAGGGGATAAACAAGGACACACAAAGGGATTAAGTCAATTACATCGACCCCAGTGCGTAACTGGTACTTAATTTATCGACCCCGAAAGGGTCAAAGACAAAGTCGACCTCAGCGGAATTTGAACTCAGAACGTAGTAGCAGACGAAATACCTGTTTCTTTATTATATATCATCATTATCATCGTTTAATGTCCATTTTCCATGCTAGCATGAGTTGGACGGTTTGACCGGGTCTGGGAAACCAGGAGGCTGCACCAGGCTCCAGTCTGATCTGGCAGTGTTTCTACAGCTGGATGCCCTTCCTAAAGCCAACCGCTCCATGAGTGTAGTGGGTGCTTTTTACGTGCCACTGGCACTGAGGCCAGTCAAGCACAGCAGGTCGCCCTACAATCCAAGGTAAAGCACAGCAGGCCGTTCTGCGATCCAATGTACTTTGGATGGGCTGGGGCTGCTATGTGATGCTGGTGCAGGAAACAGCCATGAACTCACGTTATTTGTTGGGTCTTCGCAGTCACAGCATATCTCCAGAGATCTCGGTCTTTTGTCATTGCCTCTGTGAGGCTCAATGTTTGAAGTCTCATGCTTGACCACCTCATCCCATGTCTTCCTGGGTCTACCTCTACCCCAAATTCCTTCAACTGTTTGGGTGTGGCACTTCTTCACACATCTCTACTCATCCATCCGTACATGACCATACCAGCGCAAACGTCTCTCTTGCACGCCACACCCAATGCTTCTTATGACCAGCATTTCTCTCAGGGTGCTTACACTGTCATGTGTGCACACTGACATTACACATCCAGTGGATCATGCTAGCTTCATTTCTTTCAAGCCTACGCATGTCCTCTACAGTCACAGCCCATGTTTCACTACCATGAAGCATGGCAGTTTGAACACATGCATCATACAATCTACCTTTCACTCTGAGCGAGAGACCCTTTCTAAACTTTGCCCAGGCTATTCGTATTCTAGTGGTGACACTCTCTGAGCACCCACCTCCACTATTAACTTGGTCACCTAGGTAGCGGAAACTATCAACTACTTCTAGTTTCTTCCCCTGGAGTGTAACAGAATCTGTTATCTGAGTATCTGTGGTGTCTATTGCCCCTGTGCATCTGCAGGACACGAAAGCTATCTTCTCGGTTAATTTTCCTTTGATGTTGCTGCACCTCTTATACGTCCATAGCTTACACTGGGTACATCTTATGGAGTTTCTACCTACACCCTTTCTACAGATTGAGCAGGGCCACCTACCTGAGGGTGTGTGTGGTGAGTTTGCCTTCCTACTTACTATAACTTTGGTCTTTGCTACATTGACTCTAAGGCCTTTCGATTCTAAACCGAGGTTCCACACCTGAAATTTCTTTTCTAGTTCCGGTAGTGATTCTGCTATGAGGGCCAGGTCATCAGCATAGAGCTCCCAGGGGCAACCCTTCTTGAATTCCTCTGTTATTGCCTGGAGGACTATGATGAATAAAAGGGGACTAAGGACTGAACCTTGGTGGACCCCTACTTCTACTTGGAATTCTTCACTATACTCGTTGCCAATCCTAACCTTGCTGACAGCCTCTCTGTAGAGGACCTGAACAGCCCTTATTAACCATTCATCAATCTCCAGTTTCCGCATCACCCACCAGATAAGGGATTGGGGGACCCTGTCAAAGGCTGTCTCCAAGTCCACGAAAGCTATGTAGAGGGGTTTATCTTTAGCTAGGTATTTCTCCTGCAGTTGTTGAACCAGGAATATGGCATCAGTGGTGCTTCTACCCGGAACAAAACCAAACTGCATCTCATCTAAGCAGACTCTCTCTCCCTAATGTGATGGGCTATGACCATCTCTGTGCCCTTCATCACCTGATCCAGCAGTTTAATACCCCTGTAGTTATTTCTATCTAGAGCATCACTTTTACCCTTGTAGCAGTTGACTATGGTGCTGCTATGCCAGTCATTGGGTATGACTCCATCACAAACTACCTGGTTTACAATGCGGGTGACTAGGCCATAGCCCACACCACCAGATGTTTTAAGCATCTCAGCAGTGATTCCTGATGGGCCAGGGGCTTTTCCTGGCTTCATACTCTTAATGGCTTAATCTACTAGGGAACTGTCTATTCGGATAGCTGGTCCCTCTACTGGGTCAACATTTGGTAGGCTCTCCTCCTCCCATTCCTTCTCCACATTCAGCAGTTTTTCAGAATGGCTTCTCCAAACCTCTTTCTTTTCAGAAACATTAAAAGCAAGGGCATCATCATCCATGCGGACACATTGCTCTCCTGTAACATCACAATTTTCTCTCTCACACTGTCTGGCAATCCGAAATACCTCAGTCCTTTGGTCCTCACGTCGTCGGAGATTGGTAAACTTCTTTTCTGCTTCGCCCTTGGCTATGTATACCTGCTGCCCAGCCTCCCTTTTAAGAACACAAAACATCCGGACAGTTAGGTGATACAAAAATGGGACAACAAAACATCCAGATAGACGATACAAAGAAAACAAGGAGGGGTCATTTGAAGTTTTCTTTCCTCGGTCAAGTGCTAGATTATCTTTGCAATTTCGGCTGGTTATACTTGAGATTGCTCCAATCTGGCCAGCCTCGAGGAAAAACTAAGCTAAGAGCATTAATTCCTTGGAAGAAAACAACGAATGTATACAAAAACAAAGAGGGAAAAAAACGAACAATGTTACAAAAAAAACAAATACAATAAAAATAATAAAAACAGCAATAATAAAAATAATATATATACACACACATATATATATATATATACAGTAGAACCTTGGTTTCCGAACAACTCTGATCACAAATAAATCATACTTTATCTCCTGTCTTTCTCATATTCATTTAATACAGTATTACCTCAGTTTATGAATGCCTCTATATGTATATATATATATATATATATATATCACCGTGACCGACCAGGCTATCAGATGTTGCTACACATTACTGATCACAATGCGCTTCGCATTGTTTTAGCCTTGAAATGACGCCACCCCGCTGGCTAAGCGAGCAGGCCAACAGAAGAAAGAGTGAGAGAAAAGTTGTGGTGAAAGAGTACAGCAGGGATCGCCATCATCCGCTGCCGGAGCCTTGTGGAGCTTTAGGTGTTTTCGCTCAATAAACACTCACAACGCCCGGTCTGGGAATCGAAACCGCGTCCTACGGAGTCTCCTGCCCTAACCACTGGGCCATTGCACCTCTCTCTCTCTTTCTATATATATATATATATATATATATAATATATATATATACTCTTTTACTTGTTTCAGTCATTTGACTGCGGCCATGCTAGAGCACCGCCTTTAATCGAGCAACTCAACCCCGGACTTATTCTTTTGTAAGCCCAGTACTTATTCTATCGGTTTCTTTTGCCGAACCACTAAGTAACGGGGACGTAAACACACCAGCATCGGTTGTCAAGCAATGCTAGGGGGACAAACGCAGACATACACGCACACACACACATATATATATATATATATATATATATACATATATACGACGGGCTTCTTCCAGTTTCCGTCTACCAAATCCACTCACAAGGCATTGGTCAGCCCGGGGCTATAGCAGAAGACACTTGCCCAAGGTGCCACGCAGTGGGACTGAACCTGGAACCATGTGGTTGGTTAGTAAGCTACTTACCTCACAGCCACTCCTGCGCCTATATTATATCTATATATATATTATATATGTATCAAAGGTAGAACAGAAAAAACAACAAATGGAAATGGTCAAAACACAACATGCAGAAAACATTATGATAGCACAATGGCAAACACAACTGTACAAGATACACAGATCATTCACAGCCAATTGCCTCTTCAGTCAGAGTCTGGGATGTCCATGTAGTTTCACCCACTTATACACACAATGGCTTACTTTCGGTTTATCTACCAAGTCCACTCACAAGGCTTTGGTTGGCTCCAGGCTATAATAGGAAACACTTACCCAAGATACTTCGCAGCAGGACTGAAGCTGGAACCATGTGGTTGAGAAGCGAGCTTCTTTAGACATAGCCACACCCACACCTATCGTGTTTGCTTATTTAAATTGTTTTAAATTAATTATGCATCATCTTGTGGCTTTGAGATTCCAATGATGCAATCGCTTATTTTTAGAATAAAACTCTGCTTGCAAAAACCTGTTGAGGCAAGTGAAATCAAAATCGATGACTGGCGTCCATGCTAGCGGGGTGCAAAGAGCACCATATGAGTGTGATCATTGACAGAGTGGCTAATCGGCTTCCGTGCCGGTGGCTTGTAAAAGGCACCATCCAAGTGTGATCGTTACCAGCATCGCGTTACTGGCACTCGAGCCCCATGCTAGTAGGATATTAAGAGCACTATCCGAGCATGATCATTGCCAGAGCGACTATCTGGCCTCTGTGCCAGTGGCATGTAAAAGACACCATTTGAGTGTGATCGTTACCAGCATCGCCTTACTGGCACCTGTACCAGTGGCATATGTAAAAGATTTGAGCGAGGTCATTGCCAGTACCACATGACTGGCCCTGTGCCAGTGGCACGTAAAAGCACCCACTACACTCTCGGAGTGGTTGGCATTAGGAAGGGCATCCAGCTGTAGAAACTCTGCCAGATCAAGATTGGAGCCTGGTGCAGCCATCTGGTTCACCAGCCCTCAGTCAAAATCGTCCAACCCATGCTAGCATGGAAAGCGGACGTTAAACAATGATGATGATGATGATGATGATGATTACCGAAGAAGCATGAGAAACCAGATCTGGTTTAAATATGAAACAGGTAGAATAAGTAGAGATGCAACAAGGAATTTTGTCAGTGATCAGGTAGGAACAGGTTGGCTGGATATGGCCAGTTTGAATGTTGAAGGGTTAAGGAAGTGAACTTCAGGACTCAACCAATAACATCTCTTGTTCTCATATCCTGATATTTCTAGATGATGATTCCAATCCTTTCCATCATCATCATCATCATCATCATCATTTAATGTCCGTTTTCTGTGCTAGCATGGGTTGGATGGTTCGACCAGGGTCTGGAAAGCCAGGAGGCTGCACCAGGCCCCAGTCTGATCTGGCAGTGTTTCTACACTGCACGGCACTTTGGGCAAGTGTCTTCTCCTATACCCTCAGGCCGACCAAAGCCTTATGAGTGGATTTGGTAGATGGAAACTGAATGAAGCCCATCGTATATATGTATATATATATGTGTGTGTGTGTATGTATGTATGTGTTTGTCCCCCCCAACATCGCTTGACAACCAATGCTGGTGTGTTTATGTCCCCGTAACTTAGAGGTTCGGCAAAAGAGACCGATAGAATAAGTACTAGGCTTACAAAGAATAAGTCCTGGGGTCAATTTGCTCGACTAAAGGCGGTGCTCCAGCATGGCCACAGTCAAATGATTGAAACAAGTAAAAGAGAAAGTAAAGAGAGAATTGATTAACTGCATAAAATGTTTTCCTACACCATGAACATAGTTACTCTCCCATCTTTAGCTCAAGCTTTTCAATATTATGAAATCCATTATGTATCTGCTGATTTGATTATGTTTTAGTTAACATCTTTTACTCTAAAATATTGATATAAAATGTAAAAAAAGTATCGTAACACACTTGCTAAGTAGAAGTGTATTTAGGGAAGCCAGTAAAATGTTAAAAGATTTATCATATTTACTTGTATTTAAATCACATTATTTTATCATTGATTTTAACACACAAAAAAAAAGCCTAGGGTGTCACCTATCGTCATTTAACAGGAGCTGGTAAGCCAGAGGGCTGCAATAGGCCCCAATCATGTTCTGGCATGATTTCTATGGCTGGATGCCCTTCCTAACACCAACCACTTCACAGAGTGTACTGGGTGCTTTTTACAGGACACTGGCATGGGAATCTTTTTTCACATGGCACCAGCACAGATACTTTTTCAAGTAGCAGCGACACAGGTACTTTCTTTACATGGCACCAATACAGGTGCTCTTTCAAGTGGCACAGGCAGGGATACTTCTTTTACATGGCACCAGCATGGGTACTCTCCATGTGGCACTGACACGAGTCCTTTTTTATGTAGTGCCTGCACAGGTGCTTTTTCTTTACATGAAGTCTGGTGCAGGCTTCGGCCTGGCTGGCTCTTGTGGTACCTATTTCTTTACTACCCACAAGGGGCTAAACACAGAGGGGACAAACAAGGACAGACAAATGGATTAAGTCGATTATATCAACCCCAATGCGTAACTGGTACTTAATTTATCGACCCCAAAAGGATGAAAGGCGAAGTTGACCTTGGCGGAATTTGAACTCAGAACGTAACGGCAGACGGAATACCTATTTCTTTACTACCCACAAGGGGCTAAACATAGAGGAGACAAACAAGGACAGACAAATGGATTAAGTCGATTATATCGACCCCAGTGCGTAACTGGTATTTAATTTATCGAGCCCAAAAGGATGAAAGGCAAAGTCGACCTTGGCGGAATTTGAACTCAGAACGTAATGGCAGACGAAATATAGCTATGCATTTCGCCTGGCGTGCTAACGTTTCTGCCAGCTCGCCGCCTTGTGGTACCATCCCACCCATGCTAGTATGAAACACAGACATTAAGTGATGATGATGACGATGATGATGAAGCCAGTATGGGTGCTTTTAACATAGCACTGGCTATATGTGGAGCAATGGTAATCAATATCAAGTTTGAAAATGAAGGGAAAAAATTTTGTACAACGATTTAAAACAAAATGAAAGGTATGACTTACTCTTTACTCTTTAACTTGTTTCAGTCATTTGACTGCGGCCATGCTGGAGCACCGCCTTTAGTCGAGCAAATCGACCCCGGGACTTATTCTTTGTAAGCCCAGTACTTATTCTATCGGTCTCTTTTGCCGAACCGCTAAGTGACGGGGATGTAAACACACCAGCATCGGTTGTCAAGCAATGCTAGGGGGACAAACACAGACACACGAACACACACACATATATATATACATATATACGACAGGCTTCTTTCAGTTTCCGTCTACCAAATCCACTCACAAGGCATTGGTCGGCCCGAGGCTATAGTAGAAGACACTTGCCCAAGATGCCGCGCAGTGGGACTGAACCCGGAACCATGTGGTTGGTAAGCAAGCTACTTACCACACAGTCACTCCTGCGCCTATAGATTTTAAAAAAAATCAAGTGTGAATGATTAGTTTCAGTGATCGTGGCAGAAAAAGGGAATTTGAACGACACAGTGGCAGTGATAAAACTGGAGTAAAGGCAGATGAGAAAAAGGAAGGTGGTGGCTCCCACAATTGGGGAACAATGAAAGATGATATGTATTCGACCAATTCTAGGGAGCAGCTCAAGGAGACTGAGACTCAGGAGTGGAGTGCCCAAGCAGAGGATGCCGAAAACCAGGATCCTAATGAGACCACTGCAGAGACCACAGAGGCCAATCCTGAAGTGCCTGACGAAGAGCAAATCGTCAAGCAAATGACCCTGGACGAATGGAAGGCCCCGGAGAAGGAAAACCGTGTAAAAACTGAGTTCAACATCAGCAAGCCCAATGAAGGGGTTGACGAGTCTCAGAGGAAGAAGACCTATGTTCTGAAAAAGAAAGAATCTGATGAAGAGGATGAACAAATAAAAAAAAAAAAAAAAATTTCAAAGTTACAAAATAGAATTTTGTAAGTACCATTTGTTACCGAACTTGTCTGTGCTGAAATCAAACGTAAAACACTCCATGAAGATATTTTCAAAAGACTTCCCATGTTATTTCGTCATTGTACAAAAATTATTAAAATGAAATTAACAGGAAAAAAAAAATCTTTAAATTTTATTTTACAAATCTAAAAATTACAATTTCTCTGTAATACAGTCACACTGCTGGAGATTCAAAGTTCAGTGAACAAGGATAAAATATTGGCTTTTTTTTTTTTTTTTTAGAATTGTCCCTGCATGAGCCCTTTTTGTTATGTTTCGTTTTTATTTTTTTTTTATTTATATATTTTTTAAATTTTTGTTTTGGCCTTCAAATCTTTCTGTTGCACTTCTTTATGAATGCTGATGGTCAGCGAATTTACTTTAGAGACAGTCAACAAACTCAATCTGAAATAAGATTCCATCAGGTAAATTGAAAAGTTTCAAAAGAAAAAGCCACAGAAAAAGATCCTTTCAAAAGCTTAGAGACGTCAGCATTAAACCATGCCATGGTTTTTCTTTATATATATATATATATCTATATGGGCTAGAAGCAGTTGATGTATAAACATTGAGCCACCAGTTTTTCATGTTCTCTTTTTCTTTTCAGATTAATACACAGCAACAAGTGGTTGCTGAATATTACGTAACAAAGTGGCTGACTGGATGACAGCAGTATGAGAGCAATCTGCCAGGAAGAAGACGATGAGTGGAGGAAAGAAATATGGTTTATCTGGATTTTTTTTAGAGTCTGTTGTAGGCTAAAACGCCTTTATTACATTTTTCAAGTTTCATTGTAGAACGCACACATTTATACATTTGACTGGTGAAAGATGAATAATGAATAATGGATGTAATTAATCTTGAGAAGCAGCCAAATTAAAATATTAAAAAAAAAAAAATTTTTGTACAACTAATAAAAAAAAATTTTTTTTGAGTTTATTACATAGCAATGTTGACTCCCACGAGGCTTGTAAAGTCAAAATTATCGTTATATAATTAAAAATTTAATGCTAGTTTATCCTGTACAATGCATATATTTTAGAGATGAAAATGTAATCGGTTAATCTAGTCTTAAAAATTATACTACCCTCGACAAAACTAAACCAGTTCACAGAATCTAGGATTAGTAGAAAATATTTGCTACATACTAGTTAAAAAAAATGAAAACTTTGCAAACCAGTCTAGAAGCAAAACCAAAATAGAAAGAAATGTTGATTCAGCCCTCTTTCTAAATTGTCCTTATTTCTTTTTGTTGGCAATGGACTTAAGGATGTCAAAATCATAATAAAAATATAGATATGATTTTGAGAGCCTTAAATACATAAAAAAAAGGGATATAAGAACAGTAGAACCATTTGTGGTGAAAGTTGATATTAGTTAGAATATGAGAAGGAAACAAAATCCAACAAGCTCCAGTTGAAAATTCTAATAAAATGGTTAATCATTTTAAAGAATTCCGTTGCAATATTTACAAACACCTGCTGTGTGGAGCACATTAAGAAGAGAAATGAAAAGACAAAAAACCTTAAACTGTAGTAATAATAAGATCAGCATTGAATAAAAAAAAAAAATATTAAAAGATTGAAATAAAAATATTTAGACAATAAAAATATAAAAGTACTACAGTTAACAAAAATAAAACACCAGATGGTAAACTTCAAAATATTACGAATATACCTAGCGAAATAAGTTAAATCTAAATTATTATACTAATGCCGAAAATAATTAACTTGCACTTACAGAATATCTATACCCTATGTATCAAAATTACCCTATCAAGACTCAATTGGTTTTAAAAATAAGAATACAGATAATTTCATCTTAATGCTGTTTAGAAACCTTGATGACTACAACAAAGCCTTAATTATACCTATCGAAATGCCATAAATATACCTATCGAAATAATCTAAATTATTATATTAAGGACAAAACTTACACCTGTGTATTAAGAATACCTTATCAAGACTCAACTGGTTTTAGAGAATATGTAAAAAGCTTATCTCAACGCTGTTTGTCTAGAAACATCGACAAGAACGGTAAAGAGAGGCATAGAATTACAGCCAGCGTGTCTTGTGATGTTGTCTTTGAAACAAGGAGACAATGATAAAAAGAAAAAAAAGAAGAACAGAACCTATTTGTTAAATGAGAGAAATAATTTGAAATTAGTTCTTCAAACTCTCTGTAGAAGATAACCAGTTGTAACAAAGACAATACCTGCAAGTTAGTTACACCAAAAAAATTCAGAATCTTAAGTTCAGTGACAATTTGTTATATACTATTTCCAAAAGAGAATAGGACTATGATAATTAAGATAGATTAATAACCTTTTTGCTTTTATATATATATATATTATCATAAGAGATATGTGTGTAAACCTGAACTAGCAACAAAAATATATTTTGTATAATTTGATGGAGCTTGCAGAAACATGTAATTCAGCTGTGAAACATTAGATTGATCCAAACCAGAAGGAAGTAGACAGAGATATTAATGTAGGATGGGTGGTGGGTTGATTGATTGAGCTGATCACAGGTAATTGTATGATAAAATAGCAGATGAAGAATAATAATAATAATCGGAAAGGAAAAGGAAAAATCCAGAGGTATAAAAATGAATTAAAGAGAGAATGAATGAATTTAAAAATAAAACTCATGACAATAGAAATAGAAAAATTATATGTAACTTAGAGTCTTTACACAAGAGAAAGAGAGAGAGAGTGAGTGAGAGAGAGAGAGATTCATAAATAGGACCAATGAAGGAATGGACTTTCTAATATTTCAAACTCATGTTGTGCACCATTTATCATGTAAACATCCTATCTAAATCTTTTGAGAGAAATATCACCATCAGTTATCAAATGAATGGGTTTCAAATCTGCCAACGTCCATAGGAAGGAGTGGACGTTTTTTTGTTGTGTTTTTTCCGTTTTTTCGTTTGTTTTTGTTTTAGTTTTTTTCCATAACTTTCCCCAGACATTTCTGAAAAGACAAGCAGTGTATTAATGCGTGCGATTGAACGGTTGTCAATATCCAGTAATGACGTTACTACACTTTTAGAATCAGTGGAGTCATCGAGTTTCATTGCCCTAAACGCAGTACACAAAGTTTGAAAGAGAAACGATCTCAAACAAAGCATTGCATTCACCAACAGCAATGTAAATAACCATTGCATGTGAAATAAAAGTGTATAATCGTTAGAATTTAGCATGGGCTAACACAGGCGACACAACACCCTCTCCTAGATCAGGAGCTGTTATCATAGTTCATTATCTCCATGGTATTTTCAGCAGCAATAAGTAATTTCACAGACTGTGATCATTCTCATAACATATTGCTATGGTTTATTTTCTGTAGCAAAAGCTACCAAAATAAAAAAAAAAACGAAAAAAAAAAAAAAAAAAAAAACCTTGGAATACAACAATTTGCAACAGATTCTAAAAGGTTAAGGGCTGCAATGCTAACATGAGCAAGCAATAACAACACCCAGAAGATTGAACAGCAATCTGATCGTGGTAAGTTACAATGGCAGAGCTGTGAATAAGCAGCTTCTTCAGGAATGACAAAAAATACAATCTCTTATAGAAGGGGTCGGGGGCAAAACACAGCTGTTATTGTCTCAGTAGTCGGAAGTTGCAACAGGTGACGGAGGTGGTGGATAGGGATTGAAACTACGCTCTGTAGAAGGTGATGGAGGACAACTCATATCGTCAGATAAATAATGACTCCGTGGAGAAGGTGGCGGAGGGTGTGGGGCAGAATCGTAACTAAGTTCGATTAGCGAGTGATTTAAATAGTACTTCTGACATGGGTAGGGTTCACTTTCTTCATACACATCTGTACTATAAGGGGTTGTTGGTGGTGGAGGAATGTGCCGGAACTTGTATGTCCGAAATGAACGAACCGTGGAAGGACTATTGGAAGAGTAACAGAAATCTCCCGTGTATAATGAACGGTCTGTGACGGGGGTTGGCGGTGGGTTTAGTGTTCCTTTCGGATATTGTGTTACAGTGGAGCTGCTGGATGAAGCCCCCGTCACGTGATTCCTGTCGTAAAGAGGGGCAGGGCCTGAGCTCAGGGACAAACCAGTTCCAACAGATTTACCACGAGAAAACATTGTGTGTGGGGGAGTGATATTTTTGGGGCAAGGATTTAAAGGTTTATTAACCATCATTATTTCATGATCGTTGGCAGTATTCGGTGGGGACTTGCGGCGACAAGCAAACACAATAACTAATATAAGCAATGAGACAAAGACCACCACAAAACCGACGGTGTATTGAGCAGTGTTGGTATCACGCATAGGTGCTGGTCTAGGAAACTGACAGTCCCACTCGTCAGAACCGTCTGGACAGTCGTCTCGCTTGTTACAGCGTAACTCAGAATTAATGCAAGGGCCGTCATTACAATACGTTTGACCACTGGGACAACATTTCTCTTCGTCGGAACCATCTTCGCAGTCTTTCTCGCCGTTGCAAACCAAAATCTTTTTTATCACGTCGCCATTAGCACAAGTAAAACGCATTGTCATGACAGGACAGTTGCTTTCGTCCGATTCGTCGACACACTCGGCAATACCGTCGCAGTGCCATGCAGCAGGGATACATTTGATATCGCCCGTAACACATGTGAACTGTTCAGGAGAGCAAGTTGGTGGGTCTGAGCAAGTTTGCTCATCGTTTGTAAGAGCCAGGGCTACCGGGCAAGAACAACGTGCAGTACCATCCCCTTTCGCTACGCAAATATGAGAACATTTGCCAGTGTCAGGGTAGCAGGGATGCTTTTGAAAGTCTTCTTCACTAATCATCTGAACAGCATGGATATCGGTTAATCCCTGAATGCGACGACCTTGCATACGATATCTTACATGGGTATCAGCATAATCGACCCACTGGATAAGCTGTTGGTCTTTATCAATCCAGTAAACGTATTGTCCGAGAACAGCTAATCCGTTTGGATGTTCAATTTCACTGTCGACGAGAATTTTCCGGTTCCCACCGGAAAGGTCGGAACACTCGATGCGGTTTAATTCCAAGTCGGACCAGTATAAACGCTGGGATTTGTAATCAATGGTCAGAGCAGTTGGGTGTTTCAAGTCGTTTCCAAATAGAACTGTTTTTTCTGTTCCATCCATGGCGGCCATTTCAATCTTCGGAGGTTTCACCATGTTGGTCCAATAAATATGACTGCAACGACAATAAAGATAATTGAGTAAGAGCAAATGAAATGGAAATATGAATGGAGACAGACACACACGGAACGACAACAGCAACAAAGTAATACGTACCCCTGTTCTGGGTTCAGAACAAGTGACCGAGGCTTTTCTTCCGTGTCGCTGACCACAGTACCGACATCTGTCATATCGATGTGAGTGACATTGATTACATTATTCTGAGAACATGACCAATAAATATGATGAGAGAATGGATCAATAGCCAAATCATGCGGGTGGAAGTAGTTTGATGGATTCGGTACCACTGTTGATACCTAGAGGAAAATAAAATACAATATTGTAATTAGAAACACAGGTCTTATTTCTTTGTACAGTAGGTGTGGGTGTGTGTGTGTGTGTGTATATATATATATATATATATATATATATATAGAGAGAGAGAGAGAGAGAGAGAGATTCATGAAAAAGACAAAGACAGGTGGTCTAGAAAACAAACAGATGTATTAGTATAACGCTCGGGAATTGAAAAAGTCTTTAATGTTTCAAGCCTACGCTCTTCCACAGAAAGGAACACAGAAAGAAACAAGGAGAGAAAATAAAGAATGTGTAGTGGCTACAAATCTATCATGGTGAATATATATATATATATATAAATAATATATAAATATATGCATATTACATACATATATGTACATACCAACATATATATGTGTATATATATATATATATATATATATATATATATACATGCATATATGGGTACAGAACATCAAAAAAACATTGAACACAATGAGAAACGAGACATACAACACAAGGAATATTTCCCCTTCTTCAGTTGTCCCTGTTTCATCTATTCCGGGTTTCGAGGGCAAGGACAAGACGCGACTTCGTTGAAACAGTCCTTCCCGCAAAGCAAATTAAATAAAATTTGGAATTTTTTTGCGGAGGGTGAAAGTGGTAACAAAAACAGGACAGTGAGACAAGACAGTAAAAACAAACGGTGAGGGCTGTTAAGCCAAGGTGATAGAAAAAATATTATATATATATATGTATCTTTTATCTTTTACTTGTTTCAGTCATTAGACTTAGACCATGCTGGAGTACCACCTTGAAGAATTATTTTAAGCCCAGTAATTATTCTATCATTCTCTTCTGCCGAACCGCTAAGTTACAAGAACATAAACACACCAACACCAGTTGACAAGCGACGGTGGTGCTGATAGACACAAAGGCTTCTTTCAGTTTCTGTCCCTCTGTGCAAGGACAATCCGAACACAGACACACACACAATTAAAGGTTACAAACCTCATTCAGGAATAGCAAAATCCTAAGAAGGTACTAGTTAATTACCAATACAAAGAGTGTGTGTGAGTGTGTATATATATGCACACACTCACACAGAGTTTACTTGATTTTAGTATTTATTTTAATGATGCCAGAGACTAAACAGTAAACTCCATTAAACTTAGTAAATGTGTGCTAGTACATACTATAAAGCTTCTTCTCTTACAGTTTATAAATAAATAACACAAGGGAAGCACAGTCTTCCTAAGACAAGGCATATTATTCTGCTTAACACAATCCAACTAACAACAAAGTCCTGTTCTTATTTCATAATCAAGTAGATAGCAGAAGCAGCAGGAAAGGCCTTTAGCTGTGAAGCCATTTGCTTCAAAAGTATGCAAATATCAAAATTTGCAGTAACCCTTTTAGTGGCTGTTGTTTTGTTGTTTTGCATTGCTCCCTTATTTATGAATCTCCTCGTTAGCTTAGAAATGATAGGAGACAATTCCCAAGTGCCTTTGGATGGAAGCACTCCGTCGGTTACAACGACGAGGGTTCCGGTTGATCTGATCAACGGAACAGCCTGCTCATGAAATTAACGTGTAAGTGGCTGAGCACTCCACAGACACGTGTACCCTTAACACAGAGAGTGACAAGGCCGGCCCTTTGAAATACAGGTACAACAGAAACAGGAAGTAAGAGTGAGAGAGAGTTGTGGTGAAAGAGTACAGCAGGGATCACCACCATCCCTGCCGGAGCATCGTGGAACTTTAGGTGTTTTCGCTCAATAAACACTCACAACGCCCGGTCTGGGAATCGAAACCGTGATCCTACGACCACGAGTCCGCTGCCCTAACCACTGGGCCATTGCGCCTCCCCCAAGTGCCTTTAAATCACTATACAAACACAAAGTATTCAAAGGAACCCCCCACTCCAACTATCACAAGACTGCATTTAGCTTGTTTTTTGTTCTAGACTGGTATGGATTAAATGGGAGGTAACTGAGGCAGGACTTTTATAGCTGGATGCTCTTTCTGTCACTAACCTTTACCTGTTTTCTAAGTAAGAGTACAGAAATGACTGTGTAGTAACAAGTTAGCTTCTCAACTACATGGTTCTGGGTTCAGTCCCACTGTCTAGCACCTTGGGCAAGTGTTTTCTAATACAGCTCTGGGCTGACCAAAGCCTTGTGAGTGAATTTGGTAGATAGAAACTGAAAGAAGTGGAAATTTTACCGGTGAACATGTTAAATTATAAGGCACAAAAAGAAAAGGACTCTCCCAAGACACAACTAACATTTGTTTTTGTTGTTTTTTTTGCATCGAAATGTGTATTGTACAATACAAATAAGATGATATTTATTCTTTGAATGTAGAATTGCCATTAAAATGGCAGGAATCCTAGGTAAATTACCCTACAAAGCAGAAAAATTTGTCAAGGCTATTTGTTGACAAAATTTTCCATTTGGGAAAAAAAAAGTCATCTCATTTGTATCGTATACTACTTAAAGAATTTATAAAGGTCTTACCTCTGTGCCATTCTCTCTCGATCTTTTGATAGTCTTTGACCGGCCATCAATCCAGTAAACGTATTTATCATAAACATCATAATCAATAGCCTTTACATTGCGCAGGTTATGAATGGGCAAAACACTCGGAGGAAGATGTTCAGAGTTTGGCACCAAACGACTAAGGTCACCCTTTTGACTAAACAATAAAAAAGACTCTGGTGCTGAAAAAAGAAAGGCAGAAATTATGCAAATTAACCTCTTAATGGATTATATAGAAAAAATATATCATCTTTGTCCCCCAAAATGATATTAAATAAAATTTGATCCACTATTACAAAGTCTTACAACATTTGCTTCTTCCGGCAGATTAAACTAATATGAATGTTTGGTTCTAAGAATCTAGTCAGTATTGGAAGTATTTCAGAAAGTCATTAAGCAGTCTTTTCAAATCTGAACCTAGCATAAATAATATTGTGTAGGGCAGATAAAAAAATAACGATATTAAAATCAGTGCTTTATAATATTAGGCAAAAATTGCTTTGCATTGATTCATAAAAAATGTAAGATCTTTTCGGTTTGAATGGCAGTTTTTTCTAGTGGTGTCATATGAAATTGTCACCCATAATTATGACCCTAGTATCGATCTATTGCATTTCAATCTGTTTTAGGGTTAGGTGTGGGGGGAAGGGTATCTTTTTTCTTCACAAATGTAAATAAACCCAATCTGTTTCTTAAACGAGGGACATATTCATACGGTACAGAATGTTGTTTACCTCAATAGACGTCAGTGATTGGTTGAATTGCAGAAATTGAAGAAAAAAAACAACAAATATCTTACAAACTATAGAATTTTCTCAATAAAGCCAAGAGAAAAAGATGTTTTATAAACACATTCTACCAGTATACGAAGTTTAAAATTTTTTAGTTACCTAGAAATTATGTTAAAAACTGCCGTTCAAACCGAAAAGATCCGCAATCGAAGATAGTTAAGTTATATGGATTTTTTTCAATGTTTGAGTTAATTGATCAATTAGATAACTTGATTACTTACGGGAACAAGTTTTATTGTCTTCTCCCAATGAATAATGAGTTGGGCAGGCACAAGTGAAATATATATTGTTATCAGTGTCCATTTGATCAAATAAGGCAGGATGAGCCAAGCACAAGTGAGAACAGTTACCATTATCACCTCCACATGGGTTCCAACCTGTCAGAAATAGAAGACAAATATGGATTTCAAATTGGGACACAAGGCCAGCAATCTTGCGGGAAGGAGTAAGTCATAAATATTAAAAATAATAATAATAATGAAATTACTGTATACAGTGCTCAGGTGCACCACAACTTGTCAAAAGTGCATATAAAGCATATGCAGTAATGTACAAATGTCTGGGAGGTGAACAGTGTATGAGTCAGATACATGCTTGCATGTGTATGGAGGGGAGAAAATTCAGGTGTAGAGTTGGTGAATCTCAGGAAGCATGGAAGTTTTGAAGGATGCAGTGCTCCGACAACTAACAACTGATGCTGGCAGTCTGTTCCATGCTTCTGCAACTCTTAGCGTGAAAAAATGTTTCCTGAAGTCATGGGAGCTGTGCTGTTTTCTGACTTTGTAAACATGTCCATGGGTGTTAGACAGGTGGAGTTTGAAAAGGTGCTCAATGTTATTGTTAGTAAGATGGTTAATAATTTTATGGGTGTCTGCCAAGTCAGCTGCCAGATGTCGGAATTTCAAAATTTTGGCACAAGGCCAGCAAATTTTGGGGAGGAAGACTAATCAACCCCAATGTCTAACTGGTACTTATTTCATCGACTTCGAAAAGATGAAAGACAAAGATGACCTAGGTGGAATTTGAACTCAGGACAGAAAGACAGACGAAATGCTGCAAGGTATTTTGCCCGGTGTGCTAACATTTCTGCCAGCTCACCACCTTAGATTCATCGTCATCATCGTTTTTAATGCTTGTTTTCCATGCTGGCATGGGTTGGACAGTTTGACTGGGGGCTAGCAAACCAGTAGGCTGCACCAGGCTCCAATTTGATCTGGCAAGGTTGTCTACAGCTGGATGCCCTTCCTAATGCCAACCACTCTGAGTGTGTAGTGGGGGGCTTTTTGCATGCCTCTGGCATGGGGAGCCAGTCAGGTGGCACTGGCATCGACCCATGGTTGAATGGTGCTTATTACGTATACCAGTAATTCATTATATACTGGATTATCAGATAAATTCATTTTGGGGGAGGGGTAGTGGGGGTTCCTTCATTCTAATCCTTTCCGATGTTTTACTTTTTCATCTTTTACTTGTTTCAGTCACTAGACTGCGTCCATGCTGGGGCACAACCTTGAAGAATTGTCTTTTTGCAGAGTGACTTAGATTGATTAAAGTGATGCCATGTAAGTGTTATATTAATCCCAGAAGGATGAAAGGTATATTCAGCCTCAGCAGAATATGAACTGGGAAGCAGATTGATGAAACTAAATGTCATCATCATCATCACCACCATCATTTAATGTTCGTTTTCTGTGCTCAAAATGGGTTGAAAGTTTCAACATGAGCTGACAAGCCTGCTCCAAGCTCTGCTTTGGCATGGTTGCTACAGTAGGATGATGCCTTTCCTAACGCCAACCACTTTACAGAGTGCACTGGATGTTTTTTCATGCCACGGGCACCAGTGAGATTGCCAAGCAACTTGCAAGACTCTCTCAACAGAGTTGGAGAATAATACTGGTTTCAAATTTTGGCACAAGGCCAGCAATTTTGGGAGAGAGGTAAGTCAAATACATAAGTCAGATACATCGACCCCTGAGTTCAACTGGTACTTATTTTACTGACCCTGAAAGGATGAAAGGCAAAGTTGCCCTAGGCAGAATTTGAACTCAGAATGTAAAGACAGATGAAATGCCGCTAAGGATTTTGCCGTGTGTGCTAATGATTCTGCCAGCTTGTCAACCGATAAGATATGAAATGTCTGAGAGTAATATTGAGTGGGGTGATGAGAGGTTAAAGTATGATAGAGGGACAAGAACAAGAAAAACATGGTTGACTCATTTGGCATAAAAAGAGGATGCTGGTGAAGATGTATCAGGGAATACCCTCAAGTTATAGGCAGGTGGATAAAGGAAAAGTAGTATGGGTAAGTTCATGGGGGTGCAAGATGTGAGTATCAAGTGGATAGTGGGAAATGCAATGAAAGGTGAATGGCAATCTTGTAATTAAAATAAACATAACATAAACCAAATCTCTTTCTATATAAAGCTGAAGTTGTCTGTGTATGGCAGGTTTGGTAGCCTTCAACTAACACTATCTCCTCCGAGACCCTGCGGTGCAAGTTGACCAAAATTGAGAGTACGATAGAAGAACGCTTGCTCTTCCTTCCGTAGAAGGAAAAATTCAAATCGGACCATGTTAACACCAAAAATTATTTACATCATAAAGGGGTGCTTTTTTTATATGAAAATTCCTATTTTTTACGATTTTTTTACTGCTGTGTCACCATTTTTCAGTGTATTTCAACCAGAAAAATGTTCACTTAATGAGAATAACAAGCTACATAATGCAAAATTTTTACTTTTCAAAAATTCCAATTCTAAAGGGTCGAAACAAACCCGAGCAATGCCGGGCGATACTGCTAGTAAATTTCAAAATGCAGTAAAGATATAGAATTTTACCAGGCTGACGTGACTCTTGGAAAACCAGGATATCCATTACAAAATCATCGTGGCTTTGGTGAATTGTTGTACGGTTGGTTCCGGTTAGCTTGTGGGCACGTTCAATTGTGTTCTTCTCTAAATCGGTCCAGTAGATGAAATCTTTGTATTGGGTGATGCCACGTGGATATTGTAAATAGCTGTCTATGATCACTTGTCGGTTTTCTCCTGAGAAGAATAAACAATTGAAACATTCAGATAAAAATTCATTAAATTAAGGTGTAACGATTAACTCATAAGGTGGATATTTACCGACTGCATCGCATCATCTTTTATTTGTTTTAGTCTGTGCATGTATGACAGATTTAAATTGTTCTTAAAAACTTAAAAGGTTTAGCAGTTTTACATATCCAGTTAGGGGAGTTTGTTAATATTTGATAATCCACATTTTAAACTTACTTTTTTAAAAATTATATATATATAAAACTGCCTAACCTTTTAAGTTTTAAACAGCAATTAATAATTAATCCCTTAATTATTTTCATAATACTTAGGTAAATAAAAATTAATTTTTACACTAAAAAATAATAGGGTATCTAATCCTAGTTTATTCTTAAAATTTCAAAGTATAAACAATAAAGAAAAAAAAAACAGATCAATTCCAAAAATTTTACCAAAGAACTAATCATAAAATTTTCTTTTAATCATAACTACAGCTTACTTTACTTTTAACCAAAACCTTTCAACTTTAATTATAGGTATAACCACAGATGCTGGCACAAATTTATCCAATTATAACTTATAATTTCTATATAAAACTCTCATTCATTGGATAAATAAATATACTGAAAAATTAATTATCATATTAAAAATCATTTAATAATAAATCACTAATATTTTTGCAGTTAATATTAAATTAAACTACAACAAATATATAATAAATATTAATAAACCAACAACATATATATATATATATATATTCAACAAACCTAACATGTATAAAATTACAACTAATAACAAAACCAAAGTCAAATTACTATATAAAGAGACAACACAAAATCTATTTTCGAGGTATGAACCCAATAGCTTAATTAGCTTACTTAATCAAAAACAAGTTTTAGCATAAACTATGTATCTTTAATTAAAATATAAAACCATGAGAAAGTAAAACACTTATAGATAAATTTACAATCGACCAACTAAAAATTACGACCATTTCACACAGAATTTAAACAATATTATTTATTACAAGTCTTGAAAACTTACAGTTTAACTTAACTTAAAACTCTTTAGTAAAAAAGGACTTGAACCTTTTCTTTAAAGATCAAAACTTTATTTGCCCATACACCAAATTATAATATAAGTGTCTTGACAGAAAAATTGGGCATAAGAGACATCAGATGTGGCGAGCAAGGGAGACGACTGTACTAGCATGGTCATGTGATGTGTATGGACGAGGGTGGCTGTATAAAAAAAAGTGCCAATCTCTAACTGTGGAGGGAATCTATGGAAGAGGTAGACCCAGGAAGACATGGAACAAGGTGGTAAAACATGATCTTTGAATGTCGAGTCAACATGGGAGCAATGACAAGTGACTGAGACCTTTGCCAATTTGTCATATTCAGTGTCACACTGAATCTCCCTGAGAACTACGTTAAGGGTACACGTGTCTGTGGAGTGCTCAGCCACTTACCCATAAATTTCTCAAGTAGGCTGTTCCACTGATTGGATCAACGGGAACCTCCATCATTGTAACTGATGGAGAGCCAGAGTGTGTGAGTGTGAGATCAGTTTAATGTCAACTTTTCAATGCATATTTCAAACAGAATTTGTGAAGGCAGATTTTCCATCTCTGGATCCCCTTCCTCTCATCACTCCTCACCTATTTCCGAACAAGATGATATTTTCTTACGTTGGGACATTTTTTACAGAAGAGTGAAAAAAAAAGGGCATTAATCGTATGACAGTGACATTTGTTTAAAACTATCATGAATTTTCACAAGACACCCCCAGCCAACCATGCACACACACACACACACATATAGCAAAAATAATATATGCTATGGAACCTAGTGTGGCTCCTGGACTTGCCAGCTCCTGTCAAACCATCCAACCCAAGCCAACATGGAAAACAGACGTTAAATGATGATGATGATAATGAATGCTAATGTTGGTGATGATGATGATGAGGCAATAAAATAAAGACTACATACCTAACATATCTGAAGATTCGATACGTTTATTATCTAAATCGGTCCAATAAAGCCTATTGTCAGCATAGTCTATAGTCAAACCAGCAACGCGACCAAGATCAAATACTAAAACCTTTCGATTTTTGCCATCTAACGAGGCTCTTTCCAGCTTTGGCTTTTCTCCCCAATCTGTCCAGTACATGTATCTAGAAAAATAGAATATATTTATTTAGTAAAATTTGAAATCAATTACCATTTCTGGTGGCATATAAGACACATTTTTTAAAAATAAAATGTCTCAAGAAAACTTCTGGGTTCTATATATGAAGTTGGACCTCCCACAGGCTTCAATCTACTAAAAAATTTTTTTATTCCCTAATGTGGAAGGTTTAAATTTGGATCAATTTAAAACAGGAAGTTTGTATCTTAGAACCAGGGACAGTCTCATGCAGGTTGGAATCAAAAGGGGTCATGTAACACAGAACATAAATGCAGGAATGAAATTTGCTTATGATGAGCAAACCCAATTTTTTCAGGAGGATGTTCAATACATTCTCATCAACCCTCACATAAAAAAAAAATTTTTATTTAGGGGTTGCACTTGCATCCCTTGTTCCTGCGCCTATGCTACTGAAATAGGGGCATGTGTAATATACGTGAGCATCATTTATGATATCAAATATGGTATATAACAATTTTGAACATTTGCACAAAGCCAGAAAGTTCGGAGATGGGAACAATCAGTTACATTAGATGAATGGGTCAATTAATACTTTGTTTTTCATCCTTCTGAAGCTGATAAAATAAAGTTGACTCAGGTAGGATTTGAACACAGAATGTAGAGCAAAGTAATCAAATACTACAAGGAATTTTGTCCAGTATTCAATTGATTTTGCCAATCCAGTTATAACACTGGCTAAAATTCTTACATATTACGTATTAGTTGGAGCGGATTGTTGTTTTCACTCTGTTTTGGTTATTCTATGCTTCAGTCTTCTTCAGGTGGTGTCTTGTGAATTACAAGACACCTGAAGAAGGCTGGAGTGGACAACAACTGAAACTTAGTGAAAGCAACAATCAAAATGAGGACGCTGTGTGGTAAGTAGCTTGTTTACCAACCACATGGTTCCGGGTTCAGTCCCACTGCGTGGCACCTTGGGCAAGTGTCTTCTACTATAGCCTCGGGCCGACCAAAGCCTTGTGAGTGGATTTGGTAGACGGAAACTGAAAGAAGCCCGTCGTATATATGTATATATATGTATATGTATGTATGTGTATGTGTTTGTGTGTCTGTATTTGTCCCCCCAACATTGCTTGACAATCGATGCTGGTGTATTTATGTTCCCGCCACTTAGCGGTTCGGCAAAAGAGACCGATAGAATAAGTACTGGGCTTACAAAGAATAAGTCCCGGGGTCGAGTAGCTCGATTAAAGGCGGTGCTCCAGCATGGCCGCAGTCAAATGACTGAAACAAGTAAAAGAGTAAAGAGAGAGAGTGTAAAATTCCTAATTTTTATCAATAAATTTAATAGAATTAATTTTGAAATGAAAGTCAGTGGGAGGAGGGTGAGAAGAACTGGTAACTTGTTATACAAACCCTTCAGGTGGATCCAATACTATTGAACGTGGGTTGGATAGATCCTTCCAGATGAGCACGCGACGTGACTTGCCATCGAGACGAGCAACTTCTATTCGCTTTGTCCCAATGTCAGTCCAGTAAAGATTTTTAGCAATCCAATCTACAGCCATTCCTTCAGGATATTCAATTCCAAATTCTATTATGTGTTCTAGAGAGCTACCATTCATAAATGCACGACTTATTTGCTGAAATATCAAATAAACGGGGTCAAGATTGAAATTATAGTCATGTAAAAGAAAAAAAAAAAAGAAAACCAACATTTAAACAATTTTATATCAAAATAAACTTGGCCATAATCTCTCTATATATAAACGGCAAAATGTCTGTGTGTGTGTCCTTTATACAAATCCACAATTTTTCAGTTAGAGGGCTCGCACTTTCTATGGTCATTCAAAACCATACAAGGGTGGTCGTGCACATCTTTACATTTCCCCAGTCACCCTGCAAAGCCATTAAAAAATCAATAGAAGTGACTTTTTTTGTGAATTTTCTATCCAAAACCTAATCAAAATGCCCGAAACTTGATACACCAATTGAACGCCAGCTAGCTGTATGTGATTGGTCTGAGATTTGGACAGTACTCACGTGTATGTGCACACACACGCAGCTGTATATGCATGCACTAGCACTATGACCAGGCGTTGCCGGGTCATAGTTAAGAGTTAATTACAATAAATAGCAACTTCTTTAATTTGTTTTTCTTTTCTTTTGTATGAAGCAAAGTTTGGATGGTTTTACAAATTCAAATTCTCACTGCCACCACCAGCCTTTCTCTTTTCTATGTATCTCCTCTACAGCAAGACACCTGATTCTGTCCCTTTAACATACTTTAACCTCTCATTACCTGGTATAAAGACTAGGTTACCCCTCAGTTGAGAGGTTTTATCATGTCAGTTGACTTTGCTTTTCATCCTTTTTGGAGTAGATAAAATAAGTACCAGTTGAGCACAGGGGTTGATGTAATTGACTTAACTACTCCTGGGTGTGAGTATAAAAAACTGCACACACTCAGCCATGCCATGTCAAACCAGTGTGCAAGAGTTAGTTCAAATTCAAGGCCTGTACATCTGTTGAGTGGAGAGAATATGTTGAGGCCTTCATCCTGCAATGGACTGGACATAGGCAATCTAATCCAAAGGCAATCTACTCCAATCTTCTGAGTTACTCAGTGAGCTCAAAGGAGTCAGTGCCACATACAAAGCACCGAAAACAGTCTGTAAAGTAATTGATATTAGGAAGGACATCCATCCGTAGAACATGCCAAAAACAGACATTAGAGCTTAGTGTATTCCTTGTAGTCCTCTGGTTCACAAGATTCTGTCAAGCTATCCGGCTTGGTACTCTTAACTAAACTGCTTTGCTTTTTGTTAGTAGGAGGTAAATCATAAAAGAAAGGAAAAAAGAAAAAAAAAAAGGTCTTCATTATACAAGATACATACTTTAAGTGAAGCATCTGTCCAATATATCCTATTATCACTGTTATCAAAATCCAGGGAGTGTGCATCTTTAACTGACTGGATGGGAATTAACACATCATTGTGGTTAGTTTCGAGTGAGATACGGCGAATATCTTCTTTTCGAGAGAACAGAAGGAATCCATCAGGAACTACACAGGTTTTCTCATCATCAAGAAGCTCAAAGAAAATCCCAGTAGGACATGCACACACGGGACCCTTTGGGAATGTATTTAAACATAGATGACTACAACCGCCATTGTTTTCAACACAACCATTAGTTCCTGAAAATAAGAAAGCATTACAATATAATTTAAACATTTTGCTATAAAAATACAGAAATTATTTATAGCTGTTATTGAAACAATGTTAAATGGCATCAAGTATTATCAATAAGACCATTATTCATTCAATAACGCAGCTTTCAACTGTTCCTTATTATTAAAAACTGCTAAATGTGACTTGGTGGAAGCACGTGGCTTAGTGGTTAGGGTGTCCGCATCATGATCGTAAGATTGTGGTTTCGATTCCTGGACCGGGCGACGCGTTGTGTTCTTGAGCAAAACACTTCATTTCACATTGCTCCAGTCCACTCAGCTGGCAAAAATGAGTAACGTTGTGATGGACTGGCGTCCCATCCAGCTGGGGAACACATACGCCATAGAAACCGGGAAACTGGGCCCATGAACCTGGATAGGCTTTAAAAGGATGCATATATTTATTTTATTATTTTTGTTTATAGTATATGCTCTTGTTTTTCACTCTGATGAGCATTAGCTTTTCCTTGTAAAGTCCAAACAATATCCTCAAGACAGGACATTATAAGTTTAATGTAATTGCATTAATTTTCTTATACTACTGGAGTTATTACATTTTCATTATGAAATATATTAACAATTCAAAATTAAATGCTTATGTTGTAGAAAAATAAATCATCATCATCGTTTAATGCCCACTTTCCATGCTAGCATGGGTTGGACGATTTGACTGAGGTCTGGCGAACCAGATGGCTGCACCAGGCTCCAATCAGATCTGGCAGAATTTCTACAGCTGGATGCCCTTCCTAATGCTAACCAATTCAAGAGTGTAGAGGGTGCTTTTACGTGCCACCGGCACGAGGGCCAGTCAGGCGGTACTGGCAACAGCCACGCTCAAATGGCGCTTTTTACGTGCCACCTGCACAGGAGCCAGTCCAGCGGCACTGGTAACGACCTCCCTCAAATGTTTTTTCACGTGCCACCAGCACAGGTGATATGAGAAATAAAGAAATGGCAGGATCTATGTAAATACACATTTCTTTCACTGTATTCTTCTGAAGATAAGCCTTTGTTCCTGAAATATAAAAGTTTTTTTGAATCTTTTCGGTTTGAACGGCAGTTTTTTCTAGTGGTGTCATATGAAATTGTCACCCATAATTATGACCCTAGTATCGATCTATTGCATTTCAATCTGTTTTAGGGTTAGGGTTAGGGATAGGGGGAAGGGTATCTTTTTTTTTCTTCACAAATGTAAATAAACCCAATCTGTTTCTTAAACGAGGGACATATTCATATGGCACAGAATGTTTTCACCTCAATAGACGTCATTGATTGGTTGAAATTGCAGAAATTGAAGAAAAAGAAACAACAAATATCTTACAAACTATAGAATTTTCTCAATAAAGCCAAGAGAAAAAGATGTTTTATAAACACATTCTACCAGTATACTAAGTTTAAAAGTGTTTAGTTACGTGGAAATTATTTTAAAAAACTGCCGGTCAAACCGAAAAGAACCGGTTTTTTTAAAAACTTTCTGCATTGTTAGAAGCTTTCCTCATTCCTTATTCCATTCATTTTTTTTACTTTTGTACTACAATGCTCTACTTTAATTACTTATGTAATTAAAAGAGAAATTATACCAAATAATTCATGGAAATGAAACAGAAACATGAAAATAGATAATACGTCTGATTTGAATAATTGAAATATTACAAAATGAGAAACCAAACGAAGCCTTACCTTCAACTTGGTGCATGCTCACTGCCTTCAGTCCCATCAAATCTGGAAGCTGGTCAATAATTACTTGACGTTTTCCACCAGTAAGCTTATGCACGCGTTCAATGGATCGCCTTTGCCAATCGGTCCAGTATACATAGTCACCTGGCAAACAGTAAAAAATGGTTAGGTTAAGTATCAGCTATACAATGTCCTTTGAGGGTACATCCCAATGCAGCTGCACAATCATCTTCCCTCTTTGCTAACTAGGGTAGCTAGGGTAGTCACGTATCTCCTCTACAGGAACACATCTATTCCTGTCCTTAAATTGTACTTTAACCTCTCATCATCTGGCACACAACCCACCTCCCTTGATATTATTCACTCATTAGCACGCCGGGCGAAATGCGTAGCTGTATTTCGTCTGGCATTACGTTCTGAGTTCAGATTCTGCCGAGGTCGACTTTGCCTTTCATCCTTTCGGAGTCGATAAATTAAGTACCAGTTACGCACTGGGGTCGATGTAATCGACTTAACCCTTTCATTACTGTATTTATTTTGAGATGCTTTGTGTTTCTTTCAATCATTCTAAATATAACAAAGAATTTAGTAAAATAACTTAGTTATCATTCAGCTGGTGATAGGAACATAAATTGTGACTAAGGTTTGGTGGAAGATTTTAATTCAGAACTTTTGAAAACAAGACATTTTATCACAGAGCCAGAGCCAGTTTTGTCTGGGTTAGTAACAAAAGGGTTAATCCGTTTGTCCCCTCTGTTTAGCCCCTTGTGGGTAGTAAAGAAATTTATATTTTTATACATATTTAAGGCGGCGAGCTGGCAGAAACGTTAGCACGCCAGGCGAAATGCATAGCAGTATTTCGTCTGCCGTTACGTTCTGAGTTCAAATTCCGCCGAGGTCGACTTTGCCTTTCATCCTTTCAAGGTCGATAAATTAAGTACCAGTTACGCACTGGGGTCGATGTAATCGATTTAATCCGTTTGTCTGTCCTTGATTGTCCTCTCTGTGTTTTAGCCCCTTGTGGGTAGTAAAGAAATAACTATTCACTCATCTCAGTTGAGGGATCTTGTCTTGCAAGATGTTTGGTAACCTCTCTGATGTCGGTGCTACATGAAAAGTACCCTGTACACTCTTAAGTGGTTGCACATCATATCAGATACAGGCGTGAGCTGTGTGGTTAAGAAGCTTGTTTTGCAAACACATGGTTTCAGGTTCAGTCCCACTGCATGGCACCTTGGACAAGTGTCTTCTACTACAGCCTCAGGATGACCAATTCCTATGAGTGAATTAAGTAGACAGAAACTGTGCAGAATCCTGCTGTATCATCATCAGCAGTATTGTTTAACATTTATGTTTCATGCTGGCATAGGTTGGACAGTTTGACAGGACCAGATGGGCTCAAGGATTTCATCATGTTCTAGTGTCTGCTTTGGCAGGGTTTCTAAAGCAGGTTGCCCTTCCTAATACTAACCATTTAACAGCATGTGCTGGGTACTTTTTTCACGTCACCAGCACTTGACAACTAATATTGGTTTGTTGACATCCCTGTAGCTTTGTACTTTTGGTAAAAGAGACCAATAAGAATAAATGCTAGGGGTCATCATCATCATCATCATCATCGTTTAACATCTGTTTTCCATGCTAGCATGGGTTGGACGGTTTGACTGGGGTCTGGGAAGCCAGGAGGCTGCACCAGGCTCCAGTCTGATCTGGCAGTGTTTCTACAGCTGGATGACTTTCCTAACGCCAACCACTCTGTGAGTGTAGTGGGTGCTTTTTACGTGCCACTGCCACAGGTGCCAGGCGAGGCTGGCAACGGCCATGATTGGTTGGTGCTTTTTACGTGCCACTTCCACAGGTGCCAGGCGAGGCTGGCAACGGCCGCGATTGGTTGGTGCTTTTTACGTGCCACCGGCATGGAAGCCAGTCAAGGCGGCGCTGGCATCGGCCACGTTCAGATGGTGCTTTTTTACGTGCCACTGGCACAGGTATCACAACTACAATTTCCATTTGATTTTTTTGTGCCCTCAGATAGCCACAGTCCAATGACTGAGACAAGTAAAAGCTGCAAAATAAAAAGATATATTCTACAGCATCATCATACAGCACATATGGTGCTATAAAATATGGTAACAACCAAAGTGAAAATCCAACTCACCTAGTAAACTGAATCCAAATATATGAGGTAAATCATTTGATACAAGAACAACTCTATTAGTTCCGTCAAGGTTGGAGAATTCAATCATGTCTGTTTTAGCGTCTCCCCAATAAAGCTTCTTCTCGTGGTAGTCAATAGCAACACCATTTGGCCAGCCTAATGAAGAATTAATCAGAGCTACTCGTTCAGAGCCATCCATGTTGGCCCTTTCTATCTTTGGAGTGGTTCCCCAATCAGTCCAGTACATATGCCTGCAATATTTAGGAAAGGCGATACAGATGAAAAGTGCACAATAGAAACAATACCTAAATAAATAATATCAAAATAAAAAAACACATCTGAAAAATTTTAGCCAACACTGAAGTTGAATACACACCATACAATAATTGCCAAAACATTAACACATAAAGCTAATTGTCTATCATACTAAATGTAAATACATTGTGACACAAAATTTACTGCTATATTCATCAGAGATAGCATATCCTATGGATGTACTGTGTTTAAAAACACAAAATGATGTATATATGAGGGGATGCTGAAAAGTTCCTGACTTTAAGGATATCACAAAAGGCCTGATTGGAGGTTTAACCTTTCGAATTCTTTTACAGGGATTAGAAAAACTGAAGTACCACAGCAATAAGTATTGCGTCCCCAAAGTCCATCCCCTCCTCACCGTGGTGGGGACGCTGGCAACGGGTAGTGTCAGAGCTATGCCGTTGGGAACTTCGGCTCCTGGTAGGGCCACCCAAGGCGGATTGGTCTGACACCGAGTGGTATTAGGGCCACAACCCGGCAGACGGGGCTCTGGTGAAAAATCCTCGGAGTGTCTGTTTCGGCAACCGGCAGCTCCTCGGTCGTTCTGTCCCTGCGTCTGCGGACAATCTGCGGCAAACAGGATGTCTCTACATACTGGATTGTTGGGGCCTGCTTGTTAAATCCACATATTCCCACGAAACTTCTTCCATGGTAGAAGAAGCCGACTCAACCCGCCCAGGGTGAATGTTGCCACAAGTACAAGTAAGTAATAAGTATGTGAATCTAAGAGGGGAATATGCTGAATAAAATCATAATTAACTGATCTTCCTGTATTTTCTTTATGCAAAGCCAGGAACTTTCCAGCTCCCCCTCGTATCAGAGGGAGGCTGAACTCATCCCAGCAGCAGCAAATGATAATGTTAGATGCATTTCAGCCTTGTTAGGCATTATCAATAACACATATCCTCTGACAGGATTCTTTAGTGAAATCTCTCACCAAAGATATATACATACAATGAAAAGAAATCATTGGTGTTGCTAGTAGCTACACAGCTGAATAAAAGTCCATTGTAGGCAACAGAAGAAGCATTAGATTTGAGAAAAAGCGTGGGCTAAAACTACGCGCCTTCACTAGTCAGTTAAGGTGGGACAGAGTCACGTGACAACTTGCTGGGGCTGCCTGCTGGAGCCTATGCAGCAGGTATTTAAAGAGAAAAATTTGACAAGACAGTCAGTCATCGGCTGACACTCGCTGACGATACATTGAAGAGGGCAGGGAACAGAAGAAAGAAGAAGAAAGAAGACATGCACCCAACACCAGAGCTGAAGACACCTCCGAAAGGGGGGGGGACGCCACGTCAAAACGGTAGAGGAGTAGGGGCCAAAAACAGTAGAGGAGTAGGGGCCGAAAACGGACGTGGTTCCTCCTGATGATGTCTTGAGCTAACTAGATCCTATAAAGGAGCTGTTGTGGTAGCAGACCACGAAACACGGTTGTAATTCCTAGTCATTTATGTATCATTCATTGTAAGTACATTGTTATAGGCAAACATTTTCTGCAGTAGCCATCCAGAAATAATATCTCTTATGGATGTACAGTTTACTAGCAGCATGTATAAATCAGAGGGAGACAGAACCCACCCCAACAGTGGTGAACACTTTTTAATCAAATTGCTAAAGAATTTCTAGTAATTAATGCTTTAGCATTCAGATAACTGTGTAAAATGTAACATTTATTCACATTGTTTTGAATTAATCATGCATTATCTTGTAGCTTCAAAACTTCTACAATGTGAATATACACTTTTAGAATGACATTGTAGGGTAGGTGTGAGAGGCCAGATATGGCCAGTTTGAACATAAAACAAGTAAAATATTTGCACCTGGTATGGTCAATTTAACCCATATGGCATTTAAACTGTCCATGTCTGACCAAAATATTCTACTTGTTTTATCTTCAAACAGCTCAGATCTGGCCTTTTACACCTATCCTACAGTGTCATTTTACAAATAAACAATCACCTCATGAAAATGTCAAAGCTGCAAAATAATGCATGATTAATTCAAAATAATGTGAATAAATAAGTATTACATTTGACAGAGGAATCTGAAAGCTAAAAAGTTAAAGAAATTTCATGAACAAAATGGCGCAGGAATGGCTGTGTGGTAAGTAGCTTGCTTACCAACCACATGGTTCCAGGTTCAGTCCCACTGCATGGCACCTTCGGCAAGTGTCTTCCAATATAGCCTTGGGCTGACTAAAGCCTTGTGAGTGGATTTGGTAGACGGAAACTGAAAGAAGCCTGTCGTATATATGTATATGTATGTGTTTGTGTGTCTGCGTTTGCACCCCAACAACATCGCTTGACAACCAATGCTGGTGTGTTTACGTCCCCATAACTTAGCGGTTTGGCAAAAGAGACCGATAGAATAAGTACTAGGCTTCCGAAGAATAAGTCCTGGGGTCGATTTGCTCGACTAAAAGGCAGTGCTCCAGCATGGCCACAGTCAAATGACTGAAACAAGTAAAAGAGTAAAGAGTAAAATGAAGGATAATTGTTTTAAAATTGTGGTAAAGGCTAAACAGTTGACACATAAATCAAAGTTTCTATTTACCCTCGAATGGGATCAAGACAAATAGCTCTCGGTTCAGCCAGTCCTTCTGATATAAGCACCTTGCGCGATGTTCCATTCAAGCGGCAAACTTCAATACGATCTGTCCCTGTATCAGTCCAGTACAAATTACGCCCTATCCAATCAACTGCCACACCGTCAGGATGTTTCACTTCAGTGCTGACCACTATTTCTTGACCTGTTTGATACACAAGAATTTTGTATTAGCAAACAACAAAAAAAGAAATTAATAAAGATTTAATAAAAGGACATTAATGTAGTTTAATGAGAAATAAATAAAACAAATATTACGGAGATGTACTTGCATAGCAAGTGACTTGATCTGAGATCGTGTGCTGAAAAAAAACAAAACAATTGCAGCATAGGTGTTTACAAGCCATATAAAAACACACAAAAACCGTTAAGATTCACTTCAACATTTAAATTTAATTTGCGTCAAAATATTTCTGTTGCTTTGAAACTGCAACCTGTTCACTGACAAAATGCAGAACAGAATTTTGTGGTTTCAAAGCGACAAAAATATTTTGACACAAATTAAATTTAAATTTTGAAGTGAATCTAATGGTTTTTGTGTGTATTTCTATGGCTTGTAAACACCTTCTATGCTACAATTGTTTAACCCTTTGGTGTTCAAATTTCTCTATTAAATGTAATACTTTTTCACTCAAATTGTTTTGAATTAATCATGCATTATGTTATAGCTTTGAGGTTTCAACGATATGATTGTTTATTTTTAGAGTGTCACTATAGGTTAGGTGTGAGAGGCTAGATATGGCCAGTTTGAATATAAAATATATAGAATATTTGGGCCAGATATGGCCGGTTTAAACACTATAAATAAAAGATAAAATTGATTGAATTTCAAGCATATTTTTCTTATATTCCATTGTGTATACACCCCACACACATCATCTATGAGACATCATGTTCTAAGACAATAAACACCACATATACCTACTCTTTTTTGTAGCATTGAGTTCTTTCTTATCGTGGATAAGTACAATTAACTGAGTGAAATCAATCTAACTATTCATCTACCAAACTACCTATCTACCTGCCTATACACACACGCATGCGCGCACAGATTTACGGATTACCTCCCTTGGTAAACAACTGAGCATTCATAAAAGAGACGGCAAAAATAACTTTCAAATGTAAAACAGAAGTATATTCCGAGTCCAAATTCAGCAGGGGTCGACTTTGACTTTCATACTTTCAGGGTCGATAAAATAAGTACCAGAAGAGCAACAGGGTCGATGTAATCGACTTAACCACTCACCTGAAATTTGTGGCCTTCAGCCAAAATTTGAAACCAACAGAAGATAGAACTATTCATTGTGATATAAAAATATATAAGCCTTAATAAAAAGATCTCACAACTGTTCTTCAATGAATATATTCAATTATTTGCAGAATTATGATGAACCCCCCCCCCCAACTAATTACCTTTTTAACTTGATATTGTCATCAATTAATTGCAATTAATTAATTTCATCATCAAATGCTTTTTAAAGTTGGCTAAAATTTGCCTCTCACCCATCATTGTTTTAAGGTCCATGTTTTAGATGCTTGCATGGGAGGGATAGAGTTTACCAAAGCAAATTTTCTACAGTCAGCTACCCTTCCTGTTTCCCAGCAAGGGAATATTTCTTCACGGCCAGACAATATTTCACACTTCGAAAGGATGAAAGGCAAAGTCGACCGTAGTAGAATTTGAACTCAGAATGTAAGGATGGACAAAATACTGCTAAGCATTTTACCCGGCATGCTAACAGTTCTGCCAGCTTAAACATAATAATAACTAATAATAATAATAATAATACTAACCAGATCCATCCATGTGAGCTCGTCGAATGAGATGTATATTATCATCAGTCCAGTAAACGTAGTCCTCAACGGGGTCATAGTCTATGGCAATGGTGTGTTGGATGTCATTTAGCTGAAGAATCACATCAGTGTAGTCAGGAGTATCCAGGGATATTCGACGCAAATCAGATCTTCGAGCCAGAAGAAGAATTTCCTTAGGACCTAAAACATCAATGCAAAATTCATACAATTAGAATGGATATACAAAATGTCAGCTTCTCATTAAATTTAATAGTAATTTACTAAAGTTTATTGACACTGCGTGGCATCTTGGGCAAGTGTCTTCTGCTATAGCCCCAGGCTGACCAATGCCTTGTGAGTGGATTTGGTAGACGGAAACTGAAAGAAGCCTGTCGTATATATGTATATATATGTATGTATATGTGTGTTTGTGTGTCTGTGCTTGCACCCCAACAACATCGCTTGACAACTAATGCTGGTGTGTTTACGTCCCCGTAACTTAGCGGTTCGGCAAAAGAGACCGATACAACAAGTACTAGGCTTCCGAAGAATAAATCCTGGGGGTCGATTTGCTCGACTAAAAGGCAGTGCTCCAGCACGGCCGCAGTCAAATGACTGAAACAAGTAAAAGAGTAAGAGTAACTATAAAATAGAATTACAGTAGAACCTCGCAGTACGAGTGTGCTATTGTACGAGTAATTTGCTGTACGAGCCGAGACTTGTGAATTTTTGTCTTGAAGTACAAGCGGAAATCCACAGTACGAACACACAAATTGTCCCATCATCATCATAATCATCATCATCGTTTAACGTCCGCTTTCCATGCTAGCATGGGTTGGACAATTTGACTGAGGTCTGGCGAACCAGATGGCTGCACCAGGCTCCAATCTGATCTGGCAAGTTTCTACAGCTGGATGCCCTTCCTAACGCCAACCCCACTCCGAGAGTGTAGTGGTGCTTTTACATGCCACCGGCACGAGGGCCAGTCAAGTGGTACTGGCAACAGCCATGCTCAAATGGTGCTTTTTATGTGCCACCTGCACAGGAGCAAATGTTTTTCACGTGCCACCAGTACAAGTGCCAGTAAGGCGACGCAGGTCCCATCCCCAAAGTAATTCAGTTAATAAAACCAGTTTATATATTTCTTTTGCATTCTCTTTTTATAATTGTCATTTTATTTGTAACTACACCTTTTCTGTTTTAAAACCCATAAAAATTTATTTTCAAGTGGTTTTGGTGGGCTGGAACAGATTAATTACATTTTAGTTAATTTCAATGAGGAAAACTGATTTGTAAAAACGAGTAAGTCGTAAGATAAGCTCGGTCATGGGACGAATTAAACTCATAAAGCGAGGTATCACTGAATTTCTAGTAAATATTCACCAATTATTTAAAATTGTATGTTGAAACAAAGTTGTGGCAAAAGACTTTCATACCGTAAACTATACAAACAAGTATCTCTGTAAATAAATACTAGCATGTGTTAATTAATTGATTGATTGATTAATTAATTAATCAATAGAAAATACAATTACAAACTATATACATAGATTGTACATCATCAAAATAAAACTCACTGCCAGGACAAGTTTGGCCGTTTTCATGAATACGAATTCCCGTCGGACATGCACAAGAGTAAAAAGGTGCTTGAGGAGACATTAGACACAGGTGAGAACATCCGCCATTATTCTGACCGCATGGATTTGTTTCTGGTTAATTGGAAAGAAAAAATCGTTTTTAAAAAATGGCAAAAAATACAAAAATTCATTTTTGCAAAAAAAAAAAAAAATGTAAAATAACATACATATGTGTCAAATAAATGTTATAAAACAGTGTTTATGTGTTATGTATCCTGTTTATATTTCGTTTTTGGATTTGGTTTGCAAGATTCTTTATATGAGTTCGTGTGTTGAAGCATATTCTGTTGTGTCTGGGGAGAGTCATTTTCTTTTTGTGCCTTATAACACACTCACCGGTAAAATTTCCACTTTTTTTCTTATTTTTATTGTCTTAAAATTTTTGTTGCATCTTGCAACCTTTTCAATAGTTTTGAGTCAAAACTATTGAAAAGGTTGCAAGATGCAACAAAAATTTTAAGACAATAAAAATAAGAAAAAAAGTGGAAATTTTACCGGTGAGTGTGTTACATTATAAGGCACAAAAAGAAAATGACTCTCCCCAGACACAACAGAATATCCTGTTTATATTATTCATACTAAGGTAATTCACAGACTCAACTGAAGCAAAAGATGCCATGAAATGCAGAGAGTGGAATGAGAACAGTGTATGTCCCCATGGATCGAATAAAAGGTTAGGTTTAAAATTCTGATACAACGACTGAGTTCAACAAAAGACACCTGAAGAAGGCTGGAGTATACAACAGCTGAAATGTAGTGAAAGCAACATTTAACAAGAGCACCCAGAGAGTGCAAACCACCACCAAGGCAACACCAACGTTCTCTATTGAGATTAGCCAGAGATGATTTTTAAAATGAGAGTATCTGAAATAAACTCGAATGCTCTCACAGTGCAACACCTAAACCACCAGGCCATGCATCTTCACAGGTTAACCAACACATATCAAAATGAAAATCAAACACCAACATCAAAATGAAAATCAAATGGAAATTGTAGTTAAGCTAGTGTGCCGGTGACTCGTTAAAAGCACTGTCTGAACGTGGAAGATGCCAGCGCCGCCTGACTGGCATCCGTGTTGGTGACATGAAACACTGCCAGATCAGACTGGAGCCCGGTGCAGCCTCCTGGCTTCTCAGAGCCCGGTCGAACCGTCCAACCCATGCTAGCATGGAAAAAGGACGTTAAATGATGATGATGATGATGATAATGATGAAATGTAAACAGGAACATTAAACTATAGAAAAGACATAAGCCTTTGTCCATATTAACAATAATAAAAGGACCTCAATAATACCTCTGGACAACACCTCTGTCAAAAATATATAACAACCATATATATATATATATATATTTATATAGGGGTCGGGGAGAATTCACAAAAAACAAAAGACGAAGCAGATGGTGTAGACAACAAACAGATGTATTAGTATAACAGTCGGGAAGTGAAAAAGTCTTTAATGCTTCAAGCCTATGCTCTTCCACAGGAAGGAACATATCTATATATATATACATATATATATATATATATGTAACAATTGCAGCGTGGAAGGTGTTTATAAGCCATTTAAGAAACGCACAAAACCGTTAGATTCACTTCAACATTTAAATTTAATTTGTCAAAATATTTTCGTTGCTTTGTAATAAATGTTACTTTTTTTCAGATGTATAATGTTGGAATACCAAGTAGAAAAAATAAAAATCAACAAATTTATCTGACAACCCAAAACTTTGTAAACTCCCATTTTCATAAGTACCAAACTTAAATGAATCATTAAGGAGAGATTTCATGCCAAAATGTTCAGCCTACAAGCTGGTTTACAAAGACTACATAAACCAGAGAGTGTATTCCTAAGATATCTGAGTTATTAATCTAATACTTATACATCTCTGCAAATCTTTATTATCTCGGTTACCAGGGTATTGGGTTTCAAATCTTAAACCCTGAGATAAACAAATAAATCTATTTTTAAATAGTCGTTGACACCATGGGGTCAAACTGAACAAATCACAGCCAAGGAAGCTTAATTTTGTAAATCAACACTAAAAACATTTCCCATGCCCCTGATTTGGGACTGTAGTCAAGAACATCTTACACAGCTTATGAGTGGAGGCGCAATGGCTCAGTGGTTAGGGCAGCGGACTCGCGGTCGTAGGATTGCGGTTTCGATTCCCAGACCGGGCATTGTGAGTGTTTATTGAGCGAAAACACCTAAAAGCTCCACGAGGCTCCGGCAGGGGATGGTGGTGATCCCTGCTGTACTCTTTCACCACAACTTTCTCTCACTCTTACTTCCTGTTTCTGTTGTACCTGTATTTCAAAGGGCTGGCCTTGTCACTCTCTGTGTCACGCTGAATATCCCCGAGAACTACGTTAAGGGTGCACGTGTCTGTGGAGTGCTCAGCCACTTTCACGTTAATTTCACGAGCAGGCTGTTCCGTTGATCGGATCAACCGGAACCCTCGTCGTCGTAACCGACGGAATGCTTCCATCACACAGCTTATAACAAATTTCCTTAATTCTATCAAAAACTTACAGGACCTACATAAAACTCATTGCCTGAAAACACACTGAACAGGTTGACACACATAGGTGCAGGAGTAGTTGTATGGTAAGAAGATTGCTTACCAACCACATAGTTCTGGGTTCAGTCCCACTGCGTGGAACCTAGGGTAAGTGTCTTCTTCTATAACCTTGGGCCAGCCAAAGCCTTGTGAGTGTATTTGGTAGACGGAAACTGAAAGAAGCCCGTCGTATATATAACGTGGCACTGTCATCTATGACGGCGAAGGTCCCAGTTGATCCGATCGACAGAACACCCTGTTCATGAAAGTAATGTGCAAGTGGCTGAGTACTCCACAGACATGTGTACCCTTAACGTTGTTCTAAGGGAGATTCAGTGTGACAAAGAATGTGACAAGGACAGCCCTTGGAATTACAAATACGACCCATTTTTGCCAGCTGAGTGGATTCGAGCAACGGGAAATAAAGTGCCTTGCTCAAGGAGACAACGTGCTGCCGGGAATTGAACTCATGACCTTATGATCATGGGTCGAATACCCAAACCACTATGCCATGCACCTTCACACACACACACACACGTGTATGTGTGTCCTCCACCACTGCTTGACAACTGGTGTTGGTGCATTTACGTCCTCCATAACTTAGTGGTTCAGCTAAAGAGACTGACAGAATAAGCAGCTGGCTTAAACAAAAAGTACTGGAGTTGATTCGTTCAACTACAATTTCGGAAGGCAGTGCCCCAGCATGGGCACAGTCTAATGATCTAAACAAGTAAAAGATCAAGAACAACCACAGTTTCTATTAATTAGGGAACTCTATTGCATGCAAGTTTTTTCTAACAAGAAACCCAACTTTTCCAGACAGCAATGCTACATTATTTACATTAGATGGATATTTGTCCTCATCTTGTTTGTTGTTAACACAACGTTTTGGCTGATGTACTCTCCAGCCTTCATCAGGTGTCTTTGGGAAATTTCAAACCTGGATTCTCATTCCTAAGGTATTTTTCAATGTTATTGTTAGTATTATTATTATTGTTGTTGTTAGTGTTCAGGTCACTGCTTGGAATCGAACTCGGAATCTTGGGGTTAGTAGCCCGTGCTCTTAACCACTACGCCATATGCCCGTGGGCATATGATTCCAAGCAGTGACCTGAACATTAAAAAATACCTTAGGAATGAGAAACCAGGTTCGAAATTTCCCCAAGACACCTGATGAAGGCTGGAGAGTACATCAGCCGAAACGTTGTGTTAACAACAAACAAGATGAGGATAAATATCCGTTGAATGTAAATAATACCAATGCTACATGCCAAGTGATTGACTGAAAGGAACAATTTTTTTTACTCTTTTCATTAAGGGAGAAGGCAATGCCCTTGACCTTTATAAATCCTCTAAGACTGGAAAAGGAAGAGAGGAAAGTATCCTCAAACCAGGTGATGGATTATGCCCACTACCCAGGTGTAACAGACATATTTGAAATATGCACACACACACACACACATGCATACACACACACACACACACACACACACACATTATCATCATTTTCATATCCAATTTCCCATACTTGCATGGGTCAAATGGAATTCATTGAGTCAGATTTTCTATGGTCAGATGCCCTTCTTGGCACCAAGCCTCACCTATTTCCAAGCACGGCAATATTTCCACATGGCTAGACGTGTTTTCGCAGAAGACTGAAATGCCCAAGGTACCACGCAGTGGGACTGAAACCGGAACCATGTAGCTGGTAAGCAAGCTACTTACCACACAGCTACTTCTGCACCTATATAAACAAATGAAAGAAGACTGTGCTTGTATGGCCATGTGATGTGTATGGATGAGGACAGCTGCGTAAAGAAGTGCCGATCTCTAATTGTGGAGGATGTAGACCCCAGGAATATGTGGGATGAGGTGGTGAAATATGATCTTTGGGTGTTGAGTCACACAGAGTTGATGACAAATGACCACAAGGTTCTGAGTTCAGTCCCACTGCGTGGTACCTGGGGCAAGTGTCTTCTAATATAGCCTCAGGCCAACCAAAGCCTTGTGAATGGATTTGGTTAACGGAAACTGAAAAAAAGCCCATGGTATGTGTATGTGTGCGTTTGTCCCCTACCACCGCTTCACAACTGGTGTTGGTGTGTTTACGTCCCTTTAACTTAGGAGTCCAGCAAAAGAGAGAGAATACTAGGTTTTCAAAAAAAACAAAAAAGTACTGGGATCAATTCATTCGACTGAAAGTTCTTCGAGGCAGTGCCCCAGCATGGCCACAGTCAAATGACTGAAATAAGCAAAAGATAAAAGATACATAAAAGCAAAAGTAAATTCAATATACAAGTAACCATGGTGACAAAAAAAAAATAAACAAAAAAAAACAAACAAAAACATGAAAATAATTGTCATGATAAACAAGCAATTTCTCTACAGAATGGTAACAATTTGCTACTCACTGCTAGGCTGTCTCTTGGCAGTGTAGACATGAATATCCATTGGCGAGAAGATATCACTGTGTACCACCTCCTTATTACTTCCAGTTCTCTTATCACATGAATAAATGGCACGGGTGTGCCAATCTGTCCAAAAAAGTGTTTCTTCAAAGAGTGTCAATGCAAAAGGATGAGGTAACGAACCTTCTACAACTGGCCTGCGGTCAGATCCGTCAAAATTGCAACTATGAATAAAATTGAGTTTGGCATCAGCCCAATAAATTTTGGAATCATCATAGTCTAAAGTCAAGCCATTTGGCCAGTGGATATCTTCACTTATTATCACAGAACGATTTAATTTATTTCCATCCATTCCAGCACGTTCAATTTTAGGCCGCTCGCCCCAGTCCGTCCAGTACATATAACTGTAAAATATATAAAAATATACAAATTAGAAGTTAAAATATATAAAATACAAATATATAAAAATATATAAAAATATACAAATTAGAAGTTAAAATATATAAAATACAAATATACTTTATTTAAAGCAGTAGAAAATTCAACAAAACCTGTTACTCTGAGTTTCCCGTTGCCGTTCATCGGACAGTTTTTGCTAGAACAGCAACGGGAAACTCAGAGTAACAGGTGTTGTTGAATTTTCTGCTGCTTTAAATAAAGCATATTACTCTACCACTGGTATTTGAGTACTCTTTTTTCCACCTTGTTTCACATTTATGTAAAATACAAATATATAAAAATATACAAATTAGAAGTTAAAATATATAAAATACAAGTTAACCCTTTTGTTACCAACCCACCCTGGACCACCTCTGTTTCAATGATACAAACTTCATGTTTAACCTTTCCAATAATAACCTGGCTGAAACTGCTTCTGGCTCTGTAGTACAAATGTCTTGATTTTGTAAGTTTTGAATTAAAATTTTCCATCAAACTTTAGTCACAACTAGCAGTATCGCCCGGCATTGCTCGGGTTTGTTTTGACCCTTTAGAATTGGAATTTTTGAAAAGTAAAAATTTTGCATTATGTAGCTTGTTATTCTCTTTAAGTGAACATTTTTCTGGATGAAATACACAAAAAAAGTGGTGACACAAGCAGTCAAAATAATCATTAAAAAAATAGGAATTTTCAAAGAAAAAAAGCACCTTTTTTATGTAAATAATTTTTGGTCTTAACATGGTCCGATTTAAATTTTATCTCCTACAAAAGGAAGAGCAAGCCTTCTTCTATCATACTTTCAATTTTGGTCAACTTGCGCCGCAGGGTCTCAGAGGAGATAGTGTTAGTTGAAGGCTACCAAACCTGCCACACACAGACAACTTCAGCTTTATATATATAAAGATTTATGTTCCTAACACTAGCTGAATGATAACTAAGTTATTTTACTAAATTCTTTGTTATATTTAAAATTAATTGAAAGAAACGCAGAGCATCTCAAAATAAATACAGTAACGAAAGGGTTAAAGTGATCTAAAAACCATCTTTGAAAATTTCCTGTTGATTTATGTTCCAAACACCAGGTAAATAATGATAAAGTTACTTTACTCTTTACTCTCTCTTTTACACTTTTACATTTGACTGTGGCCATGCTGGAGCACCGCCTTTAGTCGAGCAAATCGACCTCAGGAACTAATCTTTGTAAGCCTAGTGTCTCTTTTGCCGAAATACTAAGTTACGGGGGTATAAACACACCAGCATCGGTTGTCAAGTGATGCTGGGGGGAACAGACACACAAACACACACATACATACATACATGTGGAGGCGCAATGGCCCACTGGGCGCTGTGAGTGTTTAATGAACGAAAACACCTAAAAGTTCCACATTGCTCGGGCAGGGGGTGGTGGCGATTCCTTCTGTACTCTTACGCCACAACTTTCTCTCACTCTTTCAGCGGGGTGGCTAAAAGAATGTGAAGCACATTGTGACCAGCGATGTGTAGCAATATCTGATAACCTGGTTGGTCACGTGATCACATAATATATATATATATATATATATATATATATACACACACACACACACACACATATACGACAGGCTTCTTTGAGTTTCTGTCTACCAAATCCACTCACAAGGCTCTGGTCAGCCCAAGATCATAGCAGAAGACACTTGCCCAAGGTGCCACGCAGTGGGACTGAACCCGGAACCATATGGTTGGTAAGCAAGCTACTTACCACACAGCTACTCTTGCTAAATTTTTTTATCATTTTCAAAATGATTTGAGACAAAGGCAGTGTCTTTCAACAGAAGCATGGTAACAAAACGGTTAAAAACGATTACTGAACAGGAAAATAAAAAGATTAATAAACAAATTCTTAAAAAAATCTTCTCAAACACTCTTAGAGATTTGTAGAAAAATTTATATAATTCTAGTTAATTGTTCTTACAAATGTTATATAAGTGATTAGTTACAAATATTACATAACATGAACTGAAAGTTATATATATTACATAACATGAGCTGCTAGTTAAAATATTGCATTACATTAGTTGCTAGTTGTATAAGGATGTGATTAAAATAAAATGGAAGCAATGAGAAATAGAAAATTAAGCTCTTTTGGAGTCAGATTTTTGCATGAAAAATGACCTTGCAGAATCTTTAAATACACAGAGACACAACTACTGGCACTGCACCACAAATGCACACACACATGCATATTCATGTATGTGTGTATATATATATATTATATATATATATATATACACACACATATATATATATATATATGTATATATATATATATGTATATATATATATGTATATATATATATGATATATATATATATATATGTATATGTATATATGTATATATATATATATATATGTATATATATATATATATGTATATGTATATATATATATATATATGTATATATGTATATATATATATATATATATGTATATATATATATATATATATATATGTATATATGTATATATATATATATATATATATATATATATATATGTATATATGTATATATAATATGTATATATATATATATATGTATATATGTATACATATATATATATATATATATAAATAATAAATATTAGGGAATATATCCAATTTACAGGAAAAAAATCAGATTTAGGATAAATCAATTTTATAGTAAAATATTATAAAATATTATTTGAGACAAAACCACTATTTGCAAAACAAACAAGGAAAGACTTAATCAATACATAAATTTAATATAGTCAAAAAACCGCCACTACAATCGTTTCTTGTCTTGATCGACAATCTTCAGGTGGACTTCCAATAATTCAGTTTTGTAACTGATTATTGAATCCACCTGAAGATTGTCGATCAGACAAGAAACGATTGTAGTGCGGTTTTTGACTATTTATTAATTTTATGTATTGATTAAGTCTTTCCTTGTTTGTTTTTGCAAAATAGTGGTTTGTCTCAAATAATATTTTATATATATATATATGTATACATGTATATACATATATACATATATATATATGTATACATGTATATACATATATACATATATATATATATGTATACATATATACATATATATACATATATATATATATGTATACATGTATATACATATATATACATATATATATATATGTATACATGTATATACATATATATACATATATATATATATATGTATACATATATATATACATATATACATGTATATACATATATATACATATATATATATATATGTATACATGTATATACATATATATACATATATATATATATATGTATACATATATATATATATATTATACATATATATATACATATATATATACATATATATATATATATATATGCATATATATATACATATATATATATATATACATATATATATGTATATATATACATATTATATGTATATATATATACATATATATATGTATGTATATATATATGTATATATGAATGAGTAAGTGTGTATGTGTATACGTACATATATTTATATATACAAATATATGTAATCATATACGCAGTACGAATCAGCCTCTCTTCACATGGAACTGGTACATTTTACTTTGCTGCAGTTTTGACATCTGACAAACGATTATTTCGAATTAATACTTACAGAGCTCAATTTCCATAAGGAATTACACGAAGCATTTTAAGCTTATTTTTCCCCTAATAAGTCAAGGGTTAGCTCTGCGGGGGACCCCATGACACTTCCCCTCGTCTTGACCTATCCCCTCTCATCCTTCTCATCAATCTCCCTGCCTTGCCCTCATTTGCTCCTCCATCATCTTTAGCCATGTTTTCTTGGCCTTCTGCTTCGAATTCTTCCCACAGTCATTCCTACTAATCTTCTCACACAATCAATTCCATCCTTCGTCAGCCCATGACCCAGTCATTTCATCTAATTTGTCTTCACAGCATCCATTATTCCCATCATTCTCTGCAATTCACGGTCTTCCTCTTACTCTTTCACTCTCTCTCAGTAATTCTCCACTCATTCACTGAACCATTTCTCGTTCCAATTCTGTCTAACCTTCCCTACTGGTGAAGGCATGTGGCCAAGTGGTTAGGGTATTTGGCTCACAGCTGTAAGGTTCTGAGTTCAATACCCACCAGTGCACTGTGTCCTTCAGCAAGACATTTTATTTCACATTGCTCCACTCCACACAGCTAGCAAAAATGAGTTGTTTCTTATTTCTTTATTGCCCACAAGGGGCCAAACAAGAACAGACAAAGGGATGAAGTCGATTATAACGACCCCAGTGTGTAACTGGTACTTATATAATCGATCCCGAAAGGATGAGAGGCTAAGTCGACCTCAGCGGAATTTGAACTCAGAACATAACGGCAGATGAAATACCTATTTCTTTACTACCCACAAGGGGCTAAACACAGAGAAGACAAAACAAGGACAGACAAATGGATTAAGTTGATTATATCAACCCCAGAAAGGATGAAAGGCAAAGTCGACCCTGGCTGAATTTGAACTCAGAACGTAACAGCAGATGAAATACCGCTAAGCATTTCATTTGGCATGCTAACATTTCTGCCAGCTTGTCATAATTCAAGTTGGCCAGGCCTGGACTAAACCCTGTCAAAAGTTTTCTCCAGATCAACAAACCCATTAAACGACATCTGCTTATTTTCCTGCGATTGCCTTATAATAAAGACTTTATCAGTCATTCCTCTTCTTGGCACAAATTAGAATCGCATTTCATTAATCTTTATACAGAGTGTATCCTATATCTTTATACTGTGTGCGTACATCTGTGTGTCGTAGAGAGCTTCTAGGAGTTTGGATGTCAGGAAAGGCATCCACTGTAAAGTACGACTCAAAACAAACCCCCGTGATGAGTTTCCATAAACAATTGGGAAAGGTTGAAACAGCAAAGACTCTACTCCCTGGAGAGAAGACGGGAGAGGTATGCAGTAATATATATCTGGAAGATCCTGGAAGGAATTGTGCCAAATTTTGGCATTGAAAGCTACACCGATGCTAGAACGGGACAACACTGCATAGTGCCAAAGATCCCAGCAATGCCATCACGCTTCAGGACCAGCTTCTGCAACAGCCTGGGTTTCAAGGGTCCACAGCTTTTTAATATTCTCCCAAAGAGTCTGAGGAACTTGCACAAAGTAGATGTAGCAGTTTTTAAATCAAAGCTGGACCTCTTCCTATTGAGAGTCCCAGATGAACCTACTTCACGGCAAAAGGTGCAAATGAGGGTAGCTATATCAAACTCCATGCTTCACCAAGTGCCACATATTGAAGGAGGCTCTTAGTAATAACAATGTAGCACAAAACGGCGGTGCATCAGCATGGCCGCAGCTCTGAGCTGAAACTAAATTAAAAAAAAAAAAAATTTGAGAAAACACAGGCGCAGGAGTGGCTGTGTGGTAAGTAGCTTGTTTACCAACCACACGGTTCCAGGTTCAGTCCCACTGCGTGGCACCTTGGGCAAGTATCTTCTACTATAGCTTCGGGCCGACCAAAGCCTTGTGAGTGGATTTGGTAGACGGAAACTGAAAGAAGTCCGTCGTATATATGTATATACATATATATATATGCGTGTATGTGTGTCTTTGTCCCCCTAGCATTGCTTGACAACCATTGCTGGTGTGTTTATGTCCCCGTTACTTAGCGGTTCGGCAAAAGAGACTGATAGAATAAGTACTGGGCTTACAAAAGAATAAGTCCCGGGGTCGAGTTGCTCGATTAAAGGCGGTGCTCCAGCATGGCCACAGTCAAATGACTGAAACAAGTAAAGGAGTAAAAGAGTATACTCTTGGTATAATTAACTTTCCTTTAATGAAATTACCCGTCTATCAAGATGATTTGCTCATTGTTTGTTCGGATACAATCAATCTGTATGTTGAATGTAAATATTTGCAACCACTTTTCAGTGTTAATTGCAAGTATTTGTTTAACCACTCAACAAAATGGCTTAATAAGCTTCTTTCTCTCATGACTTTGTCACAGACACCTCCGTAATGCAAATACAATGCACAATCTCTGTGCAGCTACTTCAGTTATATGCTGTTGTCTGCTTAACACCCAAGCAGGTTTTCAAGCATTTCCCCGTTCAGCAGCAGACAGCACAAACATATAAGTTTCAAGGACAGACTTCTTGCATGAAGCTGGCTTTCTTCCTTGTTAGACACCTGGTAAAATACCAGTGTTTGTAGCTTAAGACAAGCTATCATTGCCTTGAGATTGTGAGTCACCAGTGAAAATAACCTCAAAGTACATTACGATAAGCCTAGAGAGAACTGAATCTATTTTCAATATCATTTGAATGTCTGTTTTCCATGCTGGCATGGGTTGGATGGTTTGACAGGACCCAGTGAGCTGCAGGACTGTGCCAAGCCCCAGTGTCAGCTCTGGCATGGTTTCTACAGCTGGATGCCCTTCCTAAAGCCAACCACTTTACAGAATGTACTGGATGCTTTTAAAGTGGTACCAGCGCTAGTGAGGTTGCCAAGCAACTTGCAAGATAGAAAAGAACAGAGAGAAAGGAGAAAAAAATAATAATAATGATAATAATAATAAACTAAAACACAACTGAGTGAGTACTTGAAATTATTACTCTTTTACTTGTTTCAGTCATTTGACTGCAGCCATGCTGGAGCGCCGCCTTTAGTTGAGCAAATCGACCCCAGGACTTATTCTTTGTAAGCCTAGTACTTATTCTATCTGTCTCTTTTGCCAAACCGCTAAGTTATGGGGACGTAAACACACCAGCATCGGTTGTCAAGCGATGTTGAGGGGACAAACACAGACACACAAACATATACATATATACGACGGGCTTCTTTCAATTTCTGTCTACCAAATCCACTCACAAGGCTTTGGTTGGCCCAAGGTTATAGTAGAAGACACTTGTCCAAGGTGCCACACAGTGGGACTGAACCCGGAATCATATGGTTGGTAAGCAAGCTACTTACCACACAGCCACTCTTGCGCCTACATGCAAATTTTGATAGCAGATGATATAATTGGATTGAAGGAAATGAATTGGTGGAAGGAATTTAAGGAGGCAAAATATATGGCTGCAGGCATGGCTGTGTGGTTAAGAGGTTCACTTTGCAACCATGTGGTTTTAGGTTCAGTCCCAGTGCACGATACTTTGGACAGATGTCTTCTGCTATAGCCCTGAACCAATGCCTTGTAAGTGAATATGGTAGATGAAAATTGTGTGGGAGTCTGTTGTGTGTATACATGCACCATCATCTCCAAACTGCTCATTATGACTAGAACTCCTATTGTACTGAGTTACAGCGCCCACATTGGCTTACATTTTATGATTCTGGACTAGCAGCATAGCCCGGCATTGCCCGGGTACGTAAGAGCCCCTAGTAGGCAACGACTAATCCCAATCTAGTCCTTTCCCTCTAGGGAACGAAGGCGCATGTGTAGGTTGCAATGTCTTCTCTTCATTCGAATACTTCTGTGTATACGATGTTCCTAGCTGTCCTTTTGGGCGATAAAAAGGTCGAGTTGTGTCCCCTAGACAGAAAATGTGTTGCATATAAAAAGCTTAGATTCTCGACCCCATGTCGAATTTATCGAATTTTTTCGGAACTGAGGGAACTTTTCAAAATTTTCGCTGCGTTAGTTTTGAATTATGACATTGGGCTATGTGTGTGTCAAGTTTCATCAGAATCGGTTGAAAGCCGTGATCAGGGTGAGGGTACAACCTGACAGACACACAGACAGACAAACTGCCGTTTATATAGAGAGAGATATGTCGGTACTTTTCTTCGTATATTCTTAATTCAATCTGAGCCGCATGCAAAGCATATCATATCATGGAAGTCCATTAGAAATCCCCAAAGTGCAATATGGTGAGACTGCAGCAGCCTACCCAAACAGGAAAGAGCAACAGGATGCTCTTCAAATCATGTAAAAGAGAGTAATAGAAGGTGCAACAGAGCATTCAACCGTATCAGACATATGTGCAGCTATATGGCCCCTGCCCTTGATTGTGTTACATGTCTGCTTTTCAAATGCAGCAGGTTCTTTCGACTGCACCAGCTTTCACTACTTTTTTAAATAACTACCTTAATAACTTTATAGGCGTAGGAGTGGCTGTGTGGTAAGTAGCTTGCTAACCAACCACATGGTTCTGGGTTCAGTCCCACTGCGTGGCATCTTGGGCAAGTGTCTTCTGCTATAGCCCCAGGCCGACCAAAGCCTTGTGAGTGGATTTGGTAGACGGAAACTGAAAGAAGCCTGTCGTATATATGTATATATATATGTATGCGTGTTTGTGTTTGTTCCCCTAGCATTGCTTGACAACCGATGCTGGTGTGTTTACGTCCCCGTCACTTAGCGGTTTGGCAAAAAGAGACTGATAGAATAAGTACTGGGCTTACAAAAAGAATTAAGTCCCGGGGTCGAGTTGCTCGACTAAAGGCGGTGCTCCAGCATGGCTGCAGTCAAATGACTGAAACAAGTAAAAGAGTAAAAGAGTAAAGAGTAACTGTGCTACCCCTCAGAACAGTGGAAAATTGCCAGTGTTAAGGGTGACTGTACATCATTTCTTAGTTGTTGTCTGGTCAGTTTCACAAGTTGAATGACCATATTGACAGTCCTGTGTCAGAGAGATACTTTGGAACTTCTGGAACCCTCATAACCTTATTGGACCCTTATGGTTTGGATTTATCTCCAACTCCAGCTGTTGTGGCCAGCTCATTAAATTTCTTGAAGACATCACCTAACTCACAGATTGTATTGGGTTGCCCAGAAAGTTTGTGCCGATTTATAGTAGCTTATCTTTCGACTTATTTTAAAACATGGTTGAGTCCATAAAATAGGATTTGACTACACCTCCATTTAGAACACAGTTTAAGCTATCTTTTCATGGAAGAAGATTTGTTTTCCTATAACCTGTGTTAATTCTGTAACCCTTTAAAATGGAAGATAAAAAAGTTTATTTTCGGCACTTGATGCTTTGGGAACCAGATAAAAATTGCTGCAGCTCGGCTGGGAGGTGTTACCCCACCATCCATATTCACCAGATATTGCTCCTTCGGATTTCCACTTATTCAGGTCTCTACAGAATAGTCTTAATGGTAAAAATTTCAATTCCTTGGATGACGTAAAAAGATACCTTGATGAATTCTTTGCCATGAAATCACCTCAATTCTGGGAAGAGGGTATTTTCAAGTTAAAGGAAAGATGAAGACGCATTGTGCAACAAAATGGTTAACATTTGGTTGAATAAAAATGTAATGACAAGTATTTATTGACCTTTTTCTTTCCTTTAAAAATTGGCATGAACTTTCTGGACAACCCAATAGCTCATGAATGGATGTCATCTCTCTTGACTTTGCCAAAGCCTTTAATTCTGTGCCATACAAATGACTTAGAGTGAAGCTCTCTGCAATGGGGCAAACATTACTGGTTGAAATCCAAAGCATTTGTTGCAATACCAGGATAACATTTTGCACCTTATAGATGACATCTGATGTCCTACAGGGCCTCTGTTCTTGGTTCCCTCTTATTTGTTGCATACATTAATGAAACTGATGCCAACACAAAACATGTTTATGTGTTAAAACATGCAGATGACGTTAAGCTGTACTTTATGATAAAAACAAAACAAAAAAGACAAAAAAAAACCCCCAATCCTGTTTGCTATAGAGCTTTCTGGCAATTTGACTTGAAAACAATGTAGTAAGAGATTACTGACTGGTGACTCAAGCAGGCTGCAGACAAGTGCACCTCCATACATTTTGAGAGGTAAAAACTTGGAATTTACCTACTCACTCCACAACTCCAACTTTAAGGAGTCTGTTAGTGAACATGACTTTGGTATTATTGTCGACATCCGTTTGTGGCCGTTGCCAGCCTCGCCTGGCCCCAGTGCTGGTGGCACATAAAAAGCACCATCCGATCGTGGCCGTTTGCCAGCCTCGCCTGGCCCCCGTGCCGGTGGCACGTAAAAAGCACCATCCAATCGTGGCCGTTTGCCAGACTCGTCTGGCACCTGTGCTGGTGGCACGTAAAAAGCACCCACTACACTCATGGAGTGGTTGGCGTTAGGAAGGGCATCCAGCCGTAGAAACATTGACAGATCAAACTGGGCCTGGTGCAGCCTTCTGGCTTCCCAGACCCCAGTTGAACCATCCAACCCATGCTAGCATGGAAAGTGGACGCTAAACGATGATGATGATGATAGACATAGGAGTGGCTGTGTGGTAAGTAGCTTGCTTATCAACCACATGGTTCCGGGGTTCAGTCCCACTGCGTGGCACCATGTGAATATGCACATGTTTGTGTCTCCTTGTCTTGACATTGTGTGATAGTCATAAATGACGGTTGCTGTCATACGAGCAATGTCCTCCATTTCCAGTAGTCTGCGAAAGTATATCTGGCCTTGGGGAAGTATTTACCTTGCTTGGCAACAGAAGGTCAATGACAGGAAGGGCACCTGACCATAGAAAATTTGCCACAACAGATTCTGTCTGATTCATGCAAGCATGGAAAAATGGACACAGAATGATTAAGATGATGATGATGATGATGATGAAGAAGAGGAGGAGGAGGGTATATATTTGAGAAAGTGTTGCAGAACATCGATCATCCTTTTGTAAGAAGAAAAAGAAAAAAGAAAACAAGAGAAAAAAAACCATATACAACTAAACATTCAGAGTTTTATGATCAGTGGGTAGTTGGGTGGGTGGGGCACACAGCTACTAAAATATTTTTCTCACTCATAACCAGCAGTATCAAGTAGGTCTTACACTAGGTGGGTCACAGAGTGCAATGAGAATTAAGTACCTCACCAAGCCAGATGTGCAACATCAGAAAAATTTACAGTCAATTGATTGGACAGCAACATGTCTTAACGCAATAAAAGTGTAGTGCACATCAGCACAAGACCACCCCAGCTCAGCACATTATAAAATCATTAAAATACCACCCACACCTTAACAGCACAATAAGTTCAGTGTCACCTTGAGAGGTGGGCACACAGGACAGTTGCCCGGGGGCCTCAAGTTTGGGTGAGTGTACATCGTGTCAACAGCGTCGAGGTACAATTATTTTCAACTTTATTGCAAGCCTCACCAGTTTTTCCTCACAACTTTTTCGGATTCTAAACATCAAGAATGGAGTGGAGTGAACAATTTGATTGCAGAGTAATGGAAGCCAAAGTTCGGGGTCGATTATATAAGTACCAGTTACACACTGGGATCGTTATAATCGACTTCATCCCTTTGTCTGTCCTTGTTTGGCCCCTTGTGGGCAATAAAGAAATAAGAAACAACTCATTTTTGCTAGCTAAGTGGAGTGGAGCAATGTGAAATAAAATGTCTTGCTGAAGGACACAGTGCACTGGTGGGTATTGAACTCAGAACCTTACAGCTGTGAGCCAAATACCCTAACCACTTGGCCACGTGCCTTCACCAGTAGGGAAGGTTAGACAGAATTGGAATGAGAAATGGTTCAGTGAATGAGTGGAGAAAAGACCACTTGGAAGGCCTCCATGACAATGGGAAAACTATTTACTCAAGCAATTTGGGTCAAATGGAAAAGATTGGTGCAATAAAGACAAACATCAAGATATACTAACCTCGAAAATGGGGTGGTGTTTACGACACACTGTTACTAAAACACCTCATTTGTTATAGGTTTCTAACAGACCAACCTCTGGTTCACTATATTTTCTAATAGTGAGAGAATGATAAGGGAGTGACCGTGTCACCCGGGTGGAACAAACAGCACAATGCGCTTTTTGTTTGCTGCACTGATTTGCTGGCAATAAAAATGTTTTTTTAAACTGATATAATAACCCAACCCACCCATATACACACCCTTACAGGATGAGCTTTCATGGACATGGTTGAGTGCTTAAGGAAGTTTGCTTTGCAAGTGTGTTTTGGGTTCAGTCCCACTGTGTGACATCTCGGGCAAACGTTTTCTGCTATAACCTTGGGCAGCCCAATGCTTTGTGTGTGAATCGAAATTGTGTGGAAGCCTCTATGTGTGTGTATGTGTGTGTGTGTGTGTGTACACCCCACCCCACATATATATACACACATATGCATACATATATACACATGTGCATACATATATACACATATATACATATGCATACATACACACATACATATACACATATACATATGTATGTACGCATATACATGCACGCACACACATATATATATATACATAGTGTGTGTGTGTGTGTGTATGTACCCCACCACACACACACACATACAAACACACATATACACACATGAATACAAACACACATATACATGCACACACACACATATATATATATATATAGTGTGTGTTTGTGTGTGCCCACCATCAACATTTGACAACCAGTGTTAGTTTGTTTACATGCCCATAACTTAGCAGTTCAGTCAAAGAGATCAACAAAATAGTACCAGGCTTCAATAGTGGAGTCGATTTATTCAACCAGCCATATCTAGCCTCTCGGACCTACCCAACAATGTCATTCTAAAAAAATAAACAATCACATTATTATCGGTCTCAATGTGACAAGATAATGCAAGAACAATTGAAAACAAGGTGAATAATTAAGTATCACATTTCACAGAGGAATCTGAATGGTCGGTTTGAAAGTCTTTATACTTTTTCTGATAATAATAGCAATGGCCCAGTGGTTAGGGCAGCGGACTCGCGGTCGTAGGATCGCGGTTTCGATTCCCAGACCAGGAGTTGTGAGTGTTTATTGAGTGAAAACACCTAAAGCTCCACGAGGCTCCGGCAGGGGATGGTGGTGATCCCTGCTGTACTCTTTCACCACAACTTACTCTCACTCTTACTTCCTGTTTCTGTTGTACCTGTATTTCAAAGGGCCAGCCTTGTCACTCTCTGTGTCACGCTGAATATCCCCGAGAACTACGTTAAGGGTACACGTGTCTGTGGAGTGCTCAGCCACTTACACGTTAATTTCACGAGCAGGCTGTTCCATCGATCGGATCAACCGGAACCCTCGTCGTCGTAACTGACGGAGTGCTTCCACAGTTAGGTGTTAGTGAGGCAGTTACACAGGATCGGTTGGCAGAAATAGCAGCTATGAACTGAATTCTGTTGACTTCCAAAAAGTTTGCTAGAAATAGTTGACCTAATTAACAGTGGAGAAAATGTCACTAAAACTTAATAGTTACAACTGAGTGGGAAAAGTTCAAACTATTTCATACTTGATTATAATTGTAAAAGAAAAAAAAAGAACTGAGGGTGCAACTTATACACAAGGCAAAACTAAAACTAAAAAAAATTATGTACCAAGATGCCAGCGCCGCCCCGACTGGCTTCTGTGCCGGTGGCACATAAAAAGCACCATCCGAACGTGGCCGTTGCCAGCACCGCCTTGGCTGGCTTCCGTGCCGGTGGCACGTTAAAAGCTAAAACCGATCGTGGCTGATGCCAGACCCCCTGGCACCTGTGCAGGTGGCACGTAAAAAGCACCCACTACACTTGCGGAGTGGTTGGCGTTAGGAATGGCATCCAGCTGTAGAAACTCTGCCAGATCAGACTGGAGCCTGGTGCAGCCCCTGGCTTCCCAGACCCCGGTCAAACCGTCCAACCCGTGCTAGCGTGGAAAACGGATGTTAAACGATGATGATGATGATTAGGGGCTCAACTAATACACAAGAATAAATATGGTATTACTTTTGTTGGCAACAAAAGGATTCTCTCCCCAAACTAATTGCCGAAAGCATGATGATTGTGTATAGTAACTTAGGAGCCTTGAATGTAGAGAGTGTGACCATTGGATAGTAAATACTGTATATACCGGCATACAGGACAGTATCTGGACTTTTAAAAAAATCACCCCAGAACTAGGGGTTGTCTTATATACCCCTGTATAAAATCTGAACATTAACTTAGATGTGTATTATAGTAGGTAATTTACAACATTTAGCCACTTTTTGAAAAGGACTTGATTAATTTTAAACAACCAAGACTTGCAGAATTGTTGCATACAAAATTTATTGATTGAAGCACAAGAAAAGATTCAGGGGCCGCTGGGAAAGCTACAGCCCACCCGACCCCTTTAGCTATGAACCTCATGCCTTTGGTGCCCGAGCTATTTTCCACGAAAACTATACAGCAAGTATAGCTCAAAACCCACTTTTTAAATGGAAATCCTGGCGGTCATTTTGTACACCCGGTTGCGTTATGCACCAGCATATATGGTAGATAACTATGCTCTGCTGGATGGGTAATGTTAGTGAGCATGAACAACGAAGCTCAAATGAGTTAAGGGGACAAAATAGGGATAAGATTTATCAAATGTAGTGGGCTTTGTTACTATAGAAACGTTGTCATTGTCGTCAACATCATCATCGTTTTAATGTCCACGTTTCCAAACTTGCATGAAATTTACTGAAGCAGATTTTCTATGTCCTGATGCCCTTCCTGTTGCTAGCTTCTTGTTTCCAGGTAGGGTAATAGTTTTCCATGTCCAGACCTGTTTTTTTGCCAAATATTAGAAATGTTCGACATTCATTTACAACAACCATATGATGAAAAGACAGGGAGACACAATGGGCTTTCTTTCAGTTTTCATTTACCAAATCCACTCACAAAGCTTTGGTCAGCCTGGTGATGTAGAAGACACTTGCCCAAGATGCCACACGGTGGGACTGAACTGAAAACCATGTGGGCAAGTGTCTTCTTCTATAGCCTTGGGCCGAATAAAGCCTTGTGAGTGGATTTGATAGACGGAAACTGAAAGAAGCCCATTGTATATATGTGTATATATATATATATATATATATATATGTATGTATGTGTGTGTGTGTATATGTTTGTGCATCTGTGTTTGTCCCCCCAACATTGCTTGACAACCGATGCTGATGTGTTTACGTCCCCGTAACTTAGCGGTTCGGCAAAACAGGCCGATAAAATAAGTACTAGGCTTCCAAAGAATAAGTCCTGGGGTCGATTTGCTCCAACTAAAGGTGGTGCTCCAGCATGGCCGCAGTCAAATGACTGAAACAAGCAAAAGAGAGAAAGAGATAAGAGCTAGCATTGGTGCATGATGAAGAAACTTGCTTCCCAGCTATGAGTTTTGGGGTTCAGTCCCACTGCACAGCACCTTGGGGAAGTGTCTTCTACTGTATCCTTGAAATACAGTATGGAATGGAAGATTTGGCAGATGAAAACAGAAAGAAGCCTGTCTCACGTGCATGCATGCATGCGTGTGTGTGTGTGTGTGTGTGCCCATCCGTCTGTCCCTCTCCTTTCCTTGGCATTGCATGATAGTTGTAAATGAATGTCCCTTTCATAAAAACAATATCATTCATTTCCAATATCATGTGAGAACATACCTGGCTATGAGGAAACAATACCTTTTTTGGGGAACAGGTGAAGGTTGGCAACATGAAGGGCATCTGGCTGTAAAAAATCTACCTCAATAAATGCAAGTAGGGAAAGGTGGACATTAAAATGGTGATCATATCTCTTATATAAAATCCATTCTGTCTCTGTTTGTGTATGTGGCTTCTAGGATCTCAGGCATCCTCCATTCGATTGCGCTCAAATTTGATATGTAGATACTGATGGTATCAGGGCGTGTATAAGTCTTGAAAAAATTACAAAAATCGATTCCAGGTGAGAATGCGATCGATAAAGCCGTGGGAAATCGTTTTTCTTTGGAATAGAAAAAAAGTCTATTTTTATTTCTTCTTTTGCTGGTGTCTCAAATTTAGGTTAAATCAGTGTTTCCTCAAAGGGGAGGCTTATGGGACGGTCGGACAAGTTGTTTTGAGAAAATTTGGCTTAAATGTTTGACAACACAGCACCGTCCATTGGACGAGGGGCATTTTGTTCGTATGTGTGTGTGAAAGAGCGAGAGAGAGAGAGAGAAAAAATGGGGGGGAGAGTAGAGCGTATGATAAATGTAATCCTAATTTTTTTTAAATGCTACTCAGATTGAAATTCCATATGGTAGACAATGTGATAATATTAGAAATAAAGAAAGTGACTAATTCAATTAGCATTAACATCTAATGACTGTCATGGTATTTATAAAATAGAAATTAAGCTCAGCAGATTCTTGGAAAGCATAACGTTTAGATAGTCGAGCTCAGAGAAATATTGATTTCTTACATAAGTATACGACTTCAGGTTTATTTGGGGAAAGTAAAGTTGTGGTCATCCTGGGAATAGGATGTAATTAGCTCAAAGACTTTACACCATCATCATCATTTAATGTCTGCTTTTCCATGCTTTCTATTAGGTGGATGTCTCTCCTGTCACCAGCCCTTACCTGTTTCAGGCAAGGAACAGCAAAGTGGGGCTGAATCCAAAACCCTTTGTGGGCTAGCAGGGTCCGTTGGGACCTCAGCAAATTTTAAAAGTTATGCAACTTTTACATTTTTTATTTAAATGATTTTATATTTTATGATTTTTATTGTCAATAGTTTATGTACGCATAAATAAATTTAGAGTTAAAAATTCCCAGTCATATGGATATTATAGCATAAAATATGGTCATTGGGGTCCGGCTGAGCCCCATTGACCCTCTGTGAAATTATATTTTTCTGTTCTTTTTTCAGATATTCAATTTTCTTCATATTTGTACTAGTATGAATCGATATACTTTTTTCTTTTATTCTTTTTGTTTTATTTTATATTTAGTGCTATATGTACAGTTTATAAAACTAAAAAAAAAAAGCGTTAAATTTCTTGTTCTGTATCATGCACTCACACATATACCGTAAATCCTCGAGAACAATCCACATTTTTCCCCAAAAATTTAAAGGTCAAAATCCCCTGCGTATTATACTCAAGGGCGGACTATACTCGAGGATTTACGGTATACAAGATTAAACAAATATTACTTTATGGATAGTATGGAAATGCACAAAAATAAAAGGGGGATACCAATGGCCTTTTGTGCAATTCCAACCCCGCCAGCCCATGAAGGGTTAACAACACACCACACCTGTGCCAATAAGCCATACCAACGTTCTTGTAATCAGTGACACTGTATAACTATATACTTTCATTTAATAGGTTTCCAGTCTTCCCTTTACTCTGAATTAACCATGAGACTCATGTGAAATAGACCAGACATATTATTTATCAAGACGGACAAAACTAGAAAAATTCACCTTCCATGTTCAGAGCCTTTCTCCTTTGAATTATTAAAAAAAAAATTTGATCAGTATTTTTATTATCCACCCATTCATTTTCGCTACCTCCTAATCCTGGGAGAGCTGCTGGGTAGAATTCTCAGGCACCTACTCCATATGTTCCTTCTCAAGCCATGCCAGGCTCATAAGGGCCGGTTTCCCGGTTTCAGTGGTGTAGAAATTCCCCACCTGGATGGGACGCCAGGATTACTCATTCTTGCCAGCTGAGTGGACTGGAGCAACGTGAAAATGAAGTGTCTTGCTTAAGAACACAATGCATCACCCGGTCCAGGAATCGAAACCACAATCTTAACAATCATGATGCTGACATCCTAACCACTAAACCACGTGCCTCCACAAAAATAAATGCGCCCTTTTAAAGCCTAGCCAGGCTCATGGGACCGGTTCCCCGGTTTCAATGGCGTATGTGTTCCCCAGCTGGATGGGACGCCAGTCCATCGCAGCATTACTCATTTTTACCAGCTGAGTGGACTGGAGCAACGTGAAATGAAGTGTTTTGCTCAAGAACACAACGCGTCGCCCGGTCCAGGAATCGAAACCGCAATCTTACGATCATGAGTTCAACACCCTAACCATTAAGCCACGTGCCTCCACGAACCTCCTCCATAGGATCCTATCGGAAACAACCGCTGTTAAACTCTCTTGATGGATTCCCAAACATAATCAACTGAGTCCGTGAATATTATCCAAACATCTTGTTCATGATCTACGAATCTTCATTGAAAAACAAAACAAACAAAAAAAAATCATCTTTCATGTTGGTACAGTTCCAAAGTTTTGCCTGGTTTTAACTCAAACCATCATCTAAAATGCAACCATATTATTCTAATGTATGGAGGGGACGAGAAAATGATACACCCAAGCCATTACTAATAGTATTTATGGAAAAAATTACAGAAATATTTGTAATGTTTTTAAAATTATGCAAGCATGAATGAAATGCAAGCATGAATGAAATTACTCAACAAATTAAATGTTATCTGCAAATGGGTTATTAGAATAACCAACAGAATGGCAAAAGTTAGCATGTATTGTAGTTCAGAAGCTGGTGAGCCTCGGTGACCCCCAAGAGTTATTTCAGCGGAAGGCAGGTTCTTGGTAGGACTGAACACGTCAAAGGATAGAGACCAGACTAATAAGGACCACCTCTAACGAGAGGTAAAAAATGGGTTTGCAGAGAGCTGACAGCCCTACCTAAGAAAAAGCAAAGTTACAGAAGCACCGATGACAATTCAAAACCAACAAGACCTGGGAGAAGGTAATCCCTCTCTCGGGACCCATAACCCACAAGGGAACCAGAAAGGAAAATGCCCTTAAAACAGTTAGAGGCAAAATACTTAGGTAGAGCTTAAGAAGCAAGGATCCAAGTATGGCTGTGTGATAAGAAGCTTGCTTCCCACCCACATGGTTCTGTGTTCAGTCCTGCTGCATGGCACCTTGGCAAGTGTCTTCTACTATAGCCTCAGGCCAACCAAAGCCTTGTGACTGGATTTGGTAGCAGAAACTGAAAGAATCCCATTGTATATTGTATGTATGTATGTATGTATGTATGTATGTATGTATGGAGGGAGGGATGTCAGGAAGGGCATCGCTGTTACACTTCCACATGGGAAAGGTCTTCCTTTGATGCTGACATGCAATGTCTGTGCAAGACCCTGCCTCAGTAAAGCTGGACTCAAGAGTCATCTTCATAGTCATAAAACGAGACAGATGAGTGACAACCTGGCCACTGGTGGTGGTGTTACACACCATACTAATCATATCTGTCGGGCATGTAGAAGAGAGTGTAATTCGGCAGGAGGACTTAAACGACATGCAAAGGTACATGAAGCCCAGTTACAACTACAGCCAGCTATTACCAGTAAAGGTTTTAGTTGCCAATTCTGTACAAGACATTGTAGATCTTTAGCTGGGCTAAAAAGTCACATTCGATCACAGCACCAGTAACAGTTAAGCTTCGTGCAATGGCCATACTCGATAACGAGGGGGAAGCCCTAATATGTATGTATGCATGTATGTGTGTGTGTCTTTGCATCCGTGTTTGTCCCCACCTGTCACTGCATGACAACAGGTGTTGATGAGTTTGCAGTTCGGCAAAAGAGACTGATAGTATAAGTACTAAGCTTAGAGACCAATAAAACAAGTCCTGAGCTTGGTTTATTTGACTAAAACCCTTCAAGGCAGAGCTCCAGCATGACTGAAACAAGTGAAGAGAAGCAGAAAGGACAACCCAGGGTGGAGAAATGTGGAGAAAAATCATCGATGGCCTCTGCTCCTTGGGAAAGAAGGACTTAAAGAAGAAGCTTACTGGAATTAAGTTAGGTGTCCTTCCAAGGGTCAGGTGAGGGTGGCATTTAATCCGCTGATCAAAACTACATTTACATTAATCATTATTGTCATTGCTTCAACATCCTCTTTTCCATGCTTGCATGGGTAGGACAGAGTTTATTGAAGGTTTTCTGCAGCCAGGTGCCCTTCCTGTTACCAACTCTCACCTGTCTCCAAGCAAGGTAATATTTCCCCCACGGACAGATGTATTTGCACAGACTATTGGAAATGAACAACATATATTTACAACAATTAGCTGATACAGACAAGAAGACACAAGCATACACACACACATACACACACACACACACACACACGTGTGTGTGTGTGACAGGCTTCTTTCAGTTTCTGTCTACCAAATTCATCACAAGGTTTTGGTCAGCCCAGGGATATAGAAGGGGATGCTGGAAAGTTCCAGGCTTCGGATAAAAGAAAATACAGGAGGATCAGCTAATTATGAATGTTATTCAACATGTCCCCCTCTCAGATTCACATACTTATTGTAGCTGTCCTTCAGTTTTTCTAAGCCCTGTAAAAGAACTTAGAAGGATGGGTCTCCAATCAGGCCTTTCATGATATCCTTAAAGCCAGGAATTTTTCAGTACCCCATCATAGAAGAAGATACTTGCCCAAGATGCCATGCAGCAAGACTGAACCTGAAACCATGAGTTAAGGAACCAAATTTCTTAACCACACAGCCACATCTGCACGTACTGACTTTTCAAATAGATGACACAATGTCATTCACAATTCTTGACAGAAGCGTGACCATTTTTCAGTAACAAGCTGTGATTTGAACTCAGAAATGCAGAACCAAAACAAAATACCACAAGACATCTCATCCAATGATCTAACAATTCCAAGAATATTCTACCTTGGACTGGTACTATTTTTTACGTAGCACCATCATCAGCGTTTTTTACATGGTATCAGTACCAATGCTTTTTACATGGCACCTTATATATATATAGGAGTGGCTGTGTGGTAAGTAGCTTGCTAACCAACCACATGGTTCCGGGTTCAGTCGCACTGCGTGGCATCTTGGGCAAGTGTCTTCTGCTATAGCCCCGGGCCGACCAAAGCCTTGTGAGTGGATTTGGTAGACAGAAACTGAAAGAAGCCTGTCGTATATATGTATATATATGTATGTGTGTGTGTTTGTTCTCCTAGCATTGCTTGACAACCGATGCTGGTGTGTTTACGCCCCCGTCACTTAGCGGTTCGGCAAAAGAGACCAATAGAATAAGTACTGGGCTTACAAAGAATAAGTCCCGGGGTCGATTTGCTCGACTAAAGGCGGTGCTCCAGCATGGCCGCAGTCAAATGACTGAAACAAGTAAAAGAGTAAAGAGTATATACATACATACATATAAAGAAAAAGTATACTTGAAATTAGATATGAGGCTACACTGAAGAGATTTAAAATTTATTAAAGACTTAAATTACTAAAAAGTATGTGTGCTAAATTAACAGCTTAATTATATTATTAGTCTGAGTATAATGTTCTTTTTGTTAACGGAGTGTTGTCAATTAACCTGATTTCAGTATGTTACTGACATATGATCTTGGTAGGATTTGAACTTAAAATTATGAGAAACCAAACTAGACGTAAAATATGAGTCATTTCCTCACCATTCTCTGAGCTTATGAAAAATATATATATATATATATATATATATATATATATATATATATATATATATATATGCACACATATACACAGGGTGTAGTGAATATATTGTCGTCTAAATTACGTAAAAGTGAAAATAACACTGACATCTCATTTTAACAGATATCATCATCATCGTTTAACGTCCGTTTTCTGCGCTAGCATGGGTTGGACGGTTCGACCGGGGTCTGGGAAGCCAGGGCCGCACCAGGCTCCAGTCTAATCTGGCAGTGTTTCTACAGCTGGATGCCCTTCCTAACGCCAACCACTCCGCGAGTGTAGTGGGTGCTTTTAACGTGCCACCGGCACGGAAGCCAGCCAAGGCGGCACTGGCATCGGCCACGTTCGGATGGTGCTTATGTGCCACCGGCACAGAAGCCAGTCGAGGCGGCACTGGCATCGGCCACGTTTAGATGCCGGAATACTAAAGAGTAAATTCATTTAGTAAAATTGCCATTGGCTTCAACCAAGGCCTCCAGACAACTTCGGAATCTCCTGCAACTCTTCTGGATGGTCTCCTTGTTTAAGTTGGTGAATGCTGCCATAATCCTTGCCTTCAGTTCATCTTTGGTGTTACAAGGAGTTTTGTTGCTCGCTCACTCAACTGCACCCCACACATAATAATCAAGAGGGGTTGCAGTCAGGGGAGTTAGGGGTGATGTGGTTGCAGAAATTGTCAGACAGCCATGACTGGGTTTTCCTACTTGTGTGGCACGGTGCAGAGTCCTGTTGCCAGACATAGGGTCTTCCAGCAACCACCCTCTCGACCCAGGTGAGCACTACCTCCTCCAGTCACTTGATGTAGGCTTCCATATTGAGTCTGAGGCTGTGTGGGAAGATGAATGGAGGCATAACATTGTCATCACTAGTGATTGCTCCAAACTCCATTATGTTGACTGGATGTTTGATTTTTATCATTATCGGTACATGTTTTGGAGACACGGCAAGCCAATGGTTGTTTTGTGTGTTCACCATCTGTTCATATTGGAACTTCCAGCGTGAATGCCAAGCAGTACAGCATGTCATTTCCAAATTTCTGGCAGAGTGAATTGTGTCATGGTGCCATTTTTCTCACAGACGGTGCCCAACTGACCCTACTATACTATATAAATAACAAAATCAAAAATAAACAATGCACATGCACGAAATTAAAAATATAAAATGGTGACAATTTACCCATTGCACCCTGTGTGTGTATGTATGTATGTATGTATATTATATATATATATATATATATATATATATATATATATATATATATATATATATATATATATATGTAGTGGATCTTGCATACATGAAGTGGATTCGATCCACCATAGCCAAATTTAAATCAACACTGCTACAGAACTTTTCCCACGGTGGAACAATGGTTTTTCTCTGGCAGCAGTTTTACATTTTCCAGATGCCTTTAACTAGGCCTGAAATAATGTCTTCACCACTTGACTCTTTCTAACCTCTTCTACTTCACCAAAAGCTAGAATAGAGATAACAAGACCACCAACTAAATCTATTGTTCCCAATGATATATCTATCTTTCTGGATAGTTATATAAGCAGCACATCCCAAGCAAAAGTCAGTTTGTCACCAGCCGACCAGCTAGAACCTTGGTCCCCTTGACTATTGTGGGTGTTACCTCCTGCGATAGTTGAAAATCCGCAAAGTAGAAACAATACTGTACTGTATATATTTTTTACCATTTTTATAATTTGTATATGCTTATTCTATTAGAAATACAAAACAACACCACACACTCACCTCCCGAGTTTCGTTTTCCGTACAATACATGCAATTCTTTGTTTACTCATTTATGGTACACTGTGTAATTTCTTTTAATATATTTTAATTAATGTGTTATAAAGTGCAGTACTGTATTCATTTGTATTTATTAATTTTTAGGCGTGAAAATGCTTATTTTACCACAGAAATACTTTTAAAAAATATAAATACCTATTGGCTGCAGGAACCTGTGATATGGTGAGGGGTTACTCTGTGTGTGTGTGTGTGTGTGTACATATATATATATATATATATATATATATATATATATAGGCACAAGCATGGCTGGCTGTGTGGTAAGAAGATTGCTTCTCAACCATATGGTTCCAGGTTCAGTCCCACTGTGGCACCTTGAGCAAGTATCTTCAGGCAAGTGTCTCCTACTGTAGCCCTCAAAACTGGGTTAACCAAAAACTTATGGGTAGATTTCATAAGCAGAACTAAAAGAAACCTGTCATATATATATATATATATATATATATATATATATATATATATCTGTATGTGTGTGTGTGTGTCATTCCTTCTCTTTGTGCTTGTCCCACCACCACAACTTGACAACCAGCATTGGTTTGTTTATGTCCCTGTAACAGTCTGGCAAATAAGACCTATAGATTAAGTACCAGACTTTAAAAACAATATGTACCGGGGTCAATTTGTTTAACTATATAACACTTCAAGGCAGTGCCCCAGCATGACCACAGTGCCGTGATCGAAACAAAAAGACCTAAAAAGGCATGATTACTTACCCGTTTAAAGGATCCAGAGCAATAGCCCGTGGTTGATCTAAATTTTCCCAAAATAATATTTTACGAAATGATCCATTCAAATTACTGACTTCAATCCGATTGGTTTCGGAATCAGTCCAATAAAGCTTTTTTCCTAGCCAATCAAGGGCTAAACCATCCGGCGATAACAATCCAAATGTGATCACATTGTTGCTGGTTTGGGAGCCGTTTATATAGGTTCTTTTAATCATTTCCAAGCTGACGTCGGTCCAAAAGACCGAGTTCTCAGCGTAGAAGAAGTCCACTGCAGCAGCATCTTCAAGGCCACTGATTATCACGGAAGAATTCTGTGAGTCTGCTGCATCAACAAGACGCACATCTTTGCGATTAGCAAACAGCAACAGTGGTGAACCTAAAACAGAAAAATAAAAGAAATTAATTAATCTCATCTCATCTCATAATCTTTTAAGATCATTTACCACATTCACAGGCATATAGGACACACAATCACATAAGATGCACCCCTATTTTACCATAGTACCTTGTGGGGAAAAAAAAATTTATTATATATCATCACGAAGGCGGAGAGATGGCAGACACATTAGCACGCCGGGCGAAATGCTTAGCGGTATTTCGTCTGTTATTACGTTCTGAGTTCAAATTCTGCCGAAGTCAACTTTGCCTTTCATCCTTTTGGGGTCAATAAATAAAGTACCAGTTTCGCACTGTGGTCGATGTAATCGACTTAATTCCTTTGTGTGTCCTTGTTTGTCCCCTCTGTGTTTAGCTCCTTGCGGGCAATAAAGAAATATATATATCATCACATGCTTATTGAAAGATATTGGGTTGTCCGAAAAGTTCGTGCTGATTTTTAAAGGAAAGAAAAAGGTCAATAAATACTTGCCATTACATTTTTAATCAACCAAATATGAACCATTTTGTTACACAATGCGTCTCCATCTTTCCTTTAACTTGAAAATACCCTCTTCCCAGAATTGAGGTGGTTTCATGGCAAAGAATTCATCAACATATCGTTTTACGTCATCCAAAGAATTGAAATTTTTACCATTAAGACTATTCTTCAGAGACCCGAATAAGTGGAAATCTGAAGGAGCAATATCTGGTGAATATAGAGGGTGGGGTAACACATCCCAGCCGAGCTGCAGCAATTTTTGTCTGATTCCCAAAGCATCACGTGCCGAAAATGCACTTTCTTATCTTCCATTTTAAAGGGTTACAGAATTAACACAGGTTATAGGATCATAAACCTTCTTCCACGAAAAGATAGCTTAAACTGTGCTTTAAATGGAGGTGTAGTCAAATCCTATTTTATGGACTCAACCATGTTTTAAAATAAGTTGAAAGATAAGCTACTATAAATCGGCATGAATTTTCCGGACAACCCAATATTTTATCCCTTGGGCATTCACATTACTTCGTCAAATGCATTGCTTATTTATTTTCATTATTTTGAATTATTATTATTATCGAATCATTTATTATCCATTGTTACTGAATCATTTATTATCTTGCAGTTTTGAGATTTCAATAATGCGACTGTTTATTTTGAGAATGACATTGTAGTGCAGGTGTGAGAAGCTGGATCTGGCCAGTTTGAATATAAAACAGGCAGAATATTTGGGTTGGACATGGTTTAAAAGCTAAAGAGTTAACCCTTTCGTTACTGTATTTCTGTTGAGATGCTGTGTTTCTTTCAATTACTTTAAATATAAGAAAGAATTTAGTAAAATAACTTAGTTATCATTCAGCTAGTGTTAGGAACATAAATTGTGACTAAGGTTTGGTGGAAGATTTTAATTCAAAACTTATGAAAACAAAACATTTGTACAACAGAGCCAGAGCCGGTTTCAGCCGGGTTAGTAACGAAAGGGTTAAATTCGTTTTGGAGAGGCAAAACGTATGATTCTGTGCATGTAGATACAATGCTGTGACAGTATATTAGCATAAAGTATGAAACCATAAATTTATCATAAATAAACTACATGGCCCTAATACAACCATATTAGGGATGGGAGACTGAATGTCATGAGAGAACCAAATAAGCTTAGGTCTTTTAGGTTCAATAATTGTTACCAATAATGAAATACTGAAAATGAGCCCAGTTATCACAGACACATGAAAATTTGCTTATGCTGTGTCAGCAAGTATGTGGTGAGGTCACATCACGTTATATCACCTTCCTTAGCATACACGGCTCACACTTGATAGGTTTCTTAGGTTATTTAATGAGAGTTAAGTAAAAAGCACTAAGTATGTTAAAGGTGCCGCATGAAAAGCACTGGTGGTGGTGCCGCGTATAGAGCACTGTTGACGGTGCCGCGTATAAAGCACTGTTGACGGTGCAGCGTATAAAGCACTGTTGACGGTGCCGCGTATAAAGCACTGTTGACGGTGCCGCGTATAAAGCACTGTTGACGGTGCGCGTATAAAGCACTGTTGACGGTACCGCATATAAAGCACTTGACGGTACCGCGTATAAAGCACTGTTGACGGTGTCGCGTATAAAGCACTGTTGACGGTGTCGCGTATAAAGCACAGTTGACGGTGTCGCGTATAAAGCACAGTTGACGGTACCGCGTATAAAGCACTGTTGACGGTACCGCGTATAAAGCACTGTTGACGGTACCGTGTATAAAGCACTGTTGACGGTACCGTGTATAAAGCACTGTTGACGGTACCGTGTATAAAGCACTGTTGACGGTGTCGCGTATAAAGCACTGTTGACGGAGCCGCGTATAAAGCACTGTTGACGGAGCCGCGTATAAAGCACTGTTGACGGAGCCGCTTATAAAGCACTGTTGACGGTTCCACGTATAGAGCACTGTTGACGGTGCCGCGTATAAAGCACTGTTGACGGTGCCGCGTATAAAGCACTGTTGACGGTACCGCGTATAAAGCACTGTTGACGGTGCCGCGTATAAAGCACTGTTGACGGTGCCGCGTATAAAGCACTGTTGACGGTGCCGCGTATAAAGCACTGTTGACGGTGCCGCGTATAAAGCACTGTTGACGGTACCGCATATAAAGCACTGTTGACGGTACCGCGTATAAAGCACTGTTGACGGTACCGCGTGTAAAGCACTGTTGACGGTGCCGCGTGTAAAGCACTGATGACGGTGCCGCGTGTAAAGCACTGATGACGGTGCCGCGTGTAAAGCACTGATGACGGTGCCGCGTGTAAAGCACTGATGACGGTGCCGCGTGTAAAGCACTGTTGACGGTGCCGCGTGTAAAGCACTGTTGACGGTGCCGCGTATAAAGCACTGTTGACGGTGCTGCGTATAAAACACAGTTGAGTAAATATTATCTTGCTTGGAAGTAGGTGAGAGTTGGTGACGGGAAGGGCGTCCAGCAGGGGAAACTCTGCCTGCAACAGACTTTGTCCCATCTGAGCAAACATGGAAAAGTGAACTTCAAAACAACGACAACATATCTTGAATTTTGAAGTGGTGGAGACTTCAGGGGCCAACTAGTAGCCACTGGATTCCAGAGTAGAAGCACACTGAAATTTTAGACAAGAAATTTCAATAACTACAACACCAAATTCATGCTTTCGCATCTAATCTTATTTAATGGTCACAGTGATGCAATGAGGATGCACAGAGAGACTGTGAGTTTGACAGAAATTATCAAAATGTACGTGCCACATGGTACAACATTTGAAACCAGTGGGAACTCGACCCCAAACTGCTCAGGTCTGGCAATACCAAAGGCAGCTAAAACCTAACATCCCCACATATATAGTGTCCACTGTTGTAGTTGCAGCTCATTGATAATATCTGCATCAGATACTCTTTTACTTGTTTCAGTCATTTTGACTGCGGCCATGCTGGAGCACCGCCTTTAGTCGAGCAAATCGACCCCAGGACTTATTCTTTGTAAGCCTAGTACTTATTCTATCGGTCTCTTTTGCTGAACCACTAAGTTACGGTGACGTAAACACACCAGCATCGGTTGTCAAGCGATGGTGGGGGGTGGGTGTGGACAAACACAGACACACACATATATATATATATATATATATATACACACACACATATCTATATGATGAGCTTCTTTCAGTTTCCGTTTACCAAATCCACTCACAAGGCTTTGGTCAACCCGAGGCTATAGTAGAAGACACTTGCCCAAAGTGCCATGCAGTGGGACTGAACCTGGAACCATGTGGTTGGTAAACAAGCTACTTACCACACAGCCACTCCTACACCTATGCTTGTGATCCCCAAGCACAACCAGCTTCTGTTTGCAATGGTGTACATTTGCTGGTTGGAACCAGTTCAACCCAACCTGGTTGAAGCCAACACATCACCAGCATTGTTTCATGTCAAATTTTCCATGCTTGTATATGGGTCAGATGGAATTTGTTGAGACAGATTTTCTACGGCTGGATGCCCTTCCTGTTGTCAACCCTCAACTGTTTCCAAGCAAGATAATATTTTCCCATAACCAGATAAGTTTTTTTTTTCACAGAAGACTGGAAACCAACAATATCAATGTGAGGTATACTAGCCATCTCAATATGGCTAACCACTAAGGGTGGGTGTTACTGTAGCTTGTAGGCCCAGGAGAACATCTCCTCCAGCTGGCTTTAGGCACACTTTCTGTGCCCTTATGGTATTTGCAAAGGGAGGTCATCCCTCCCTCGTCAACCTAAGTGATACGCACGGACTGCAGTTTCTAGGTATTGACCTGTCATCAGTGTACGACAATCACCGGTTTTCGATGAAAGGGGTCCCAATGCAAATCCTTATATCGTTTTTCCAGTAACTTTTCGTCACTGATCTCGAAAAACTGCAAGCAATAATAAATCTCTGAACGATAATAAATCTCTTATACCTCGTTCAGAGATTTATTATTATCAACAATATCAATTGTATGACAATGATACTCATTTACAACCATCATGTGATGCCAAAATAAGGCTACATACACACATACATGCAACAGGCTTCTTTCAGTTTCCATCTACCAAATTCATTCGCAAGGATTTGATCAGCGTACAAGATACTTCCTCAAGGTGTTGTGCAATGATACTTGAACCTGAGACCACATGGTAAAGAAGCAAACTTCTTACCCACACAGACAAGCCTGCACATATCACACATACAAGTACATAAAAATATTAGTTGATTTCATTTTTACATAGAATTCATTATCAAATCTGCCTTTTTAAAGACAGCTTTGAAGGATTTGAAGGCTGCTATTTCTAATAGGCTGAAATATCTACAGAGAAGTTCCCTTTTGGTTCATAATAGGTTTTGAAAGTATAAACTGTTTCAACGGTTGCATATCTATCTATAAATATATAAAGCTGAAGTTGTCTGTGTATGGCAGGTTTGGTAGCCTTCAACTAACACTATCTCCTCCGAGACCCTGCGGCGCAAGTTGACCAAAATTGAGAGTATGATAGAAGAAGGCTTGCTCTTCCTTCCGTAGAAGAAAAAATTCAAATCGGACCATGTTAACACCAAAAGTTATTTACATCAAAAGGTGCTTTTTTTCTATGAAAATCCCTATTTTTTAATAATTTTTTTACTGCTGTGTTGCCATTTTTCGGTGTATTTCAACCAGAAAAATGTTCACTTAAAGAGAATGACAAGCTACATAATGCAAAATATTTACTTTTCAAAAATTCCAATTCTAAAGGGTCAAAAAGAAAACAAACCCGAGCAATGCTGGGCTATACTGCTAGTTTATAACTAAAATAGTTTTCAAGTTATAGAGCTAAAAACCTTAGTCAACATTTCTATCACATGATCCGTCAAGATTGTTCAACTCTGGGTGTTTACTCTAAACCATGGAAATTGGATACACAGACAACATATAAAATAATAAAACAGTAAAAAATGTTAAAAATCAACAATAGAAATGGAAATTAAAAACATGCCAAACAACTTAGGAGCAGTCTCAAGAACAGAATGATTTGACCCTCGTTAACTATAATAATTTAACTTTTAATCATGTGATTATTCTTGTGAACTGGAATTAAAATTAGAACTGCAGTTATTGTAACTTGGCCTTGATGTCAAAAAATTGCACTAGACTTTTTTTTTTTCAAATTTAGTTACTGTATTGTCTATGTCAACTGAGACACTGATAAAAATATGAAAAAATCTTTTTTTGAAAGTTTGTGTTTTATCAGAAAAACTTGTTGCTATAAGTTTACTAAATAGATTTTTTCCTAAAGAGACATGCATAGTACACTAATGTTCAAAATTAACCTATACTCTTTACTCTCTCTTTTACTTGTTTCAGTCATTTGACTGCAGCCATGCTGGAGCACCGCCTTTAATCGAGCATCTCGACCCCAGGACTTATTCTTTTGTAAGCCCAGTACTTATTCTATCGGTCTCTTTTGCCGAACCGCTAAGTAACGGGGACATAAACACACCAGCATCGGTTGTCAAGCAATGCTAGGGGGGACACAGACACACGAACACACACACATACATATATATACATATATACGACAGGCTTCTTTCAGTTTCCGTCTACCAAATCCACTCACAAGGCTTTGGTCGGCCCGAGGATATAGTAGAAGACACTTGCCCAAGGTGCCACGCAGTGGGACTGAACCCGGAACCATGTGGTTGGTAAACAAGCTACTTACCACACAGCCACTCTTGCGCCTATGTTTGTGATATTTCTATATCTATAAAACAGTCCTTAATCATCTCATCTCATCTAGATCATCCCATAGGGCGTCCCACATAGGGGTTTTGGTCGTGCATACTATAGGAGTTACAGGGCACTGCTCCATGTGGCCCTGCAGTTTCCATTTAACTAGGAATATTAGGGTCTCATCCATTGTCTGGTATTCAAGATCCTCTGTGTGACATCCTGCTAGTTCAAAGCCAGAAATCTGATCTGTTAGGTCCTACCTATAACTAAATCCACACCCTGCTGTCGGCGCTTCGATTTATTGTCATCATCTGTCTCCTACCCTTCGACCAGTCTGGCCTGGTAAGACCTGCCTGAAGATTTCTCTCACTCCAGCATAGCTCTCCGGGTCAATGGAGCACACAGGCACTTCACCGTAACTAGGTACTTGTTGAATTGGATGTTGACTACACAGTAGTTCTTCCGCCCTTAAACTAGGATTGTTTGTTGATAACATCATAACTTTCTGATCCCTTCATCATCATCCTTTAACGTCCGCTTTCCATGCTAGCATGGGTTAGCCAGTTTGACCGGGGTCTGGGGAGCCAGGAGGCTACACCAGGCCCAGTCTGATCTGGCAGTGTTTCTACAGCTGGATGCCCTTCCTAATGCCAACCACTCAGTGAGTGTAGTAGGTGCTTTTTACGTGCCACCAGCACAGGGGCCAGAGGAGGCTGGCAAATGGCCATGATCAGTTGATGCTTTTTACGTGTTACTGGCACGAACATCAGTCAGGTGGCGCTGGCATCAGCCACGTTCGGATGGTGCTTTTTACGTGCCACTGGCATGGGTATAACAACAACAGTTTCCATTTGATTTTTATTTGATGTTGATGTACTTGAGATATCTCCCCAAGCACAGCAGGTCACCCTACAATCCAAGGTTAGCACAGCAGGCCGTCCTGGGAGCCATGAACTCACTTTATTTGTCGGGTCTTTGCAGTCACAGCATATCTCAGAGGTCTTGGTCTTTCGTCATTGCCTCTGTGAGGCCCAACGTGCCTCTTACAATAAATGACTCCCATGCCTAGTTGAAAGAAACTGAAGCAATATGATTGAAAACAAATATATATTCATAGTTCACAGTGTAAGGAATAGTAGCTTTGTAAACCTGCCAGCCACACATCTTGTGTGTGTGTGTGTGTATACACGTGTGTGTGTTTGTGTATTCCCTTCCATTGCTTGACAATCTTATTTCTTTACTGCCCACAAGGGGCTACACACAGAGGGTGACAAACAAGGACAGACAAACGGATTAAGTTGATTATATCGACCCAAGTGCGTAACTGGTACTTAATTTATCGACCTCAAAAGGATGAAAGGCAAAGTCGACCTCTACGGAATTTGAACTCAGAACGTAGAGACAGACAAATTACCGCTAAGCATTTCGTCCGGCGTGCTTATGTTTTGCTTGATAATCTGTTGGTTTGTTTACATCCCTGTAACTTAAGCAGTTCAGCAAAAGATACAGGCAGAATGAATACTCTCTCTTTTTACTCTTTTACTTGTTTCAGTCATTTGACTGCAGCCATGCTGGGGCACCGCCTTTAGTCGAGCAAATCAACCCCAGGACTTATTCTTTGTAAGCCCAGTACTTATTCTATCGGTCTCTTTTTGCCGAACCGCTAAGTTACGGAGCCGTAAACACACCAGCATCGGTTGTCAAGCGATGTTGGGGGGCACAAACACAGACACACAAACACACACATATATATACATATATACGACAGGCTTCTTTTCAGTTTCCGTCTACCAAATCCACTCACAAGGCTTTGGTCGGCCTGAAGCTATAGTAGAAGACACTTGCCCAAGGTGCCACACAGTGGGAATGAACCCGGAACCATATGGTTGGTAAGCAAGCTACTTACCACACAGCCACACCAGACTTCAGAATAAGTACCAGGGGCAATGTTTGACTAAACCCCTTCAAAGCAGTGCTCCAGCATGGCTGCAATCTAATGACTGAACCGACTGAAAGGAAAGATAAAAGATCATGCGAATTCTCTTCTCTTCTTCCATAAAACTGAGGCGTTGTGTGTATTGAGCATTCTTCGTCTAAATCAGTTTCCCTGAGTCAACAAAAGCCTCGTGTTCCTCTTTAACAGTTAATCACAGTTTAGGAGCAGCAATCAGATTGTATAATAGTGAGCGAGTGCTTGTGCAAACACGACAAATTTGATCATTTTCGTGCCATTCTATTTTAATCGTAGAGCAAACAGTTTAACAGAGACAAAAATTGCACGGTAGTGAAAGAAAAAAAAAGGGGGGGGGGTTAGAAAGAAAGAAAAGCAAAACTGAAAGAGAGAGAGAATTCCATCACCGCCGCCATCGTCTCTCTTAATATCTTGGCATTGGTGAATTCTGTTATTGTTGTCACTCTCGGCAACTTCTCACACGGCAATCTGTCATGTGAGTAGCAGAAATTATCTACCAGAGTTGTGTATCAGAACATGTTTTGAATCCCAATCCGTAATGACTTCAAAATTTTTACACCCCAGCACAACTACACCCCCTGTATTCTCCCCACCACCACAACAAAACCACCACCACCACCACCATCTCCTCCAGTCTGATACATTCAATGAACACAATGTAATTAACGCCCTAGACAAAACAAGGTCCCCAATTTAGATAGAATTACGGAGGCGAGGGCATGTTAGGAGGGGTTTCAAGAAATAACATGAATTTGTTACTTAATAGCTGTCATATTTATTTGTTTTTTGTCTTTACAAATAAATGAAACAATCAAATGTAAATCATATATTGTCATCGTAAATTTAGAATATATCCTTTCTGCTCCCCAACAACAGAAATTCTTTATAATAATAATAAAAGAAAGGCAGAAAGAAAAAGGAAAGAGAAAGGTTGGTGGTGGGGGACTACATTCCCATAGTTATCTTGGATAAAAGCAAAATTTATTTTTCTTAAATGAAAGAGAGAAGAAAAAAACCCTCACAAGAAACTTTTCTAAACATTTACGTATAACTAAACTAATTATTTCATTTAATTCAATTCAAAAGGGATAATTATTTTAATATTTGTTTTATATTTGGAGCAAATATTGTGTACCCTTTTAATTCTGAAAATAAAATAAAAACTAAATAAAATAGAATAAATAAACAAAGAGGTGAGGGGGAAAGCAAGAGAGACAGAGGGGAAGGAGAAGGAGAGAGAGAAAAAAAAGAAGAAAAATTAGAAGAAGGAGAATAAAAACTATCCCTGCCTTCAGCATTCATGTCAAGACCCTCTTATCTGATCTCCAGCTGAATACCTCTGCATATTACTTCCTCCTGCCAAGTGTCAAAAAGACTGCCATAAACTTCTGTTTCAAAGCCACTGCTCAAAATCTGTCATAGATAAGGTTGGCAGCCAATTGAATGCTAGTCACATTAGCAGCTTACCATTAATAGGCATCCACTGAGCTCTCACTCTTTCTTTCTCTCTCTCTCTCACTCTTTCTTTCTTTCTCTCTCTCTCCCTCTCTTTCTTTCTCTCCTGTTGAGGGGAGGAAAAGCTTTTCATCAACAAAACAATATTGTTTTATAGAGGGTGTTTGTGTGTAGTCGTGCGTGTAGGTGTGTTCTTAAAGGGTTTTTAAAAAAAAAAAACTTAAACACACACTATAACACTTTCTAATTGTATATGTGGTCTTCAACTACACTGAACCAGCTTTGTGGAAAATAATATATACATACACACACATACATATATATATGTATATATATACATACATACATATATATGTATGTATATATATACATACATATATATATGTATGTATATATATACATACATACATATATGTATGTATATATATACATACATACATATATATGTATGTATATATATACATACATATATATATACACATATGTATATACATATATATATATACACATACATATGTATGTATATATACATACATACAAATATATATACATATACACATATGTATATACATATATATATACACATACATATGTATGTATATATACATACATACAAATATATATACATATACACATACATATATATATATACACATACATATGTATGTATATATACATACATACAAATATATATACATATACACATACATATGTATATATATACATATATATATACATATACACATACATACAAATATATATACATATACACATACATATGTATATATATACATATATATATACATATACACATACATATGTATATATATACATATATATATATATATACATATATATATATATATATATACATACACATATATATATACACACATATATATACACACACACACATATATATCTATACACACACACACACATATATATATATATACACATACATATGTGTGTGTGTATAGTACAGCCTTTTAGTGCTGACTGTTGGGGGAAAAGAGTACTCAATACCAGAGCAGAGAATAATATATTTTATTTAGGTCAAGTCAGTCTCTTACTTCTCAGAGTTTTGCCTGTGGGTGCACAAGGTCTTCAGGCAAGTTATGATATATATATACTTTTATGCTTTTATTTGTTTCAGTCATTTGACAGCGGCCATGCTGGAGCAATGCCTTTTAGTCGAACAAATCAACCCCAATACAATCTTTGTAAGCCTAGTACTTATTCTATCGGTCTCTTTTGCCGAACCGCTAAGTTATGGGGATGTAAACACACCAGCATCGGTTATCAAGCGATGGTGGACACACACACACATATATATATATATAAATATGATGGGCTTCTTTCAGTTTCCATCTCACAAGTCTTTGGTCGGCCCGAGGCTATAGTAGAAGACACTTGCCCAAGGTGCCAAGCGATGGGACTGAACCTAGAACCATGTGGTTCATAAGCAAGCTACTTACCACGCAGCAACTCCAAACCATAGTTTAGCAAGTCTGAGACAACTTTTTATTAATGTAACTGTTGGTTATGATGACGAGTTTTCCAGTTGATCCAATCAACAGAACAGCCTGCTCATGAAATTAACGTACAAGTGGCTGAGAATTCCACAGACACGCATACCCTTAATGTAGTTCTCAGGGAGATCCAGCATGATACAGAATGCAAAAAGGCTGGCCCTCTGAAATACAGGTCATATTCATTTTTGCCAGCTGGGTGGGGTGGAGCAACATGAAATGAAATACCTTGCTCAAGGACACAACACATCACCAGGAATTGAACTCGTGACCTTACAATCTTGAGCCAAATACCCTAACCACTAACCCATGCTCCTTATATTAATATAATATGCACACTGCATTTCACTATAGCCTGTTATAAAGATTTTCATTATCATTATCACTTGAGCATGATCGTTACCAGCATCGCCTTACTGGCACTTGTGCCAGTGGCACGTGGACAAAACATTCGAACGAGGTCGTTGCCTGTGCAACTGAACTGACTCCTGTGCAGGTGGCACGTAAAAAACACCATTTGAGCACGGCCGTTGCCAGTACCACCTGACTGGCCCTCATGCCAGTGACATGTAAAAGTACCCACTACACTCTCAGAGTGGTTGGCGTTAGGAAGGGCATCCAGCTGTAGAAACTCTGCCAGATCAGATTGGAGCCTGGTGCAACCATTTGGTTCGCCAGTCCTCAGTCAAATCGTCCAATCCATGCTAGCATGGGAAGCGGACGTTAAATGATGATGATGATGATGATGATTGTTTAGTGCCAGTGTGCTATGCTGGCATAGGTTGGATGGTTTAACAAGATCCGATGAGTCCAAGGACTGCATCATGTTCCGGTGTCTTCTTTGGCTTGGTTTCAACAACTGGATGCCCTTCCAAATGCCAACCACTTTACAACATGTGCTGGGTGCTTTTCATTTTCATGCCACCAGCACAATGGAGGTCACCATGCACCTCAAAGGACTACACTCCCTGGCAGATTAGCTTTATGCCAGTGGATGAGAGGTTAAAGTATGTAAGTAGGGGACCACAACAGGTTGCTTACATTTAGTAGGAGAAAGGGAACCCAAAATGTTCCTTCAATTATTAATTAATCTACTTATATAATGAGCAATGTATCATACTAAACATGTTAGCATAATTCTTATCTCTTTATTGCCCACAAGGGGCTAAACATAGAGGGGACAAACAAGGACAGACAAAGGGATTAAGTTGATTACATCGACCCCAGTGCGTAACTGGTATTTAATTTATCGACCCCGAAAGGACGAAAGGCAAAGTTGACCTCGGCGGAATTTGAACTCAGAACACAAAGACAGATGAAATACCGCTAAGCACTTCGCCCGGCGTGCTAACGATTCTACCAGCTCACAGCCTTACTATCATGTTAATATCATTCTACAATCACTGAACAAGCCACTCAGAGATCGCTTTCCCATTAAAGCATCTTTAATGAAATTAAAGATACAGCTAAGAGCTATTTCTTCATCCAGTTCAATTTAGATGCAAATTCTTTTGAAAATGGCTTATGGTTGTTTATCTTCTTGGAAAGTTCTAGCAGCTCTGCACTATGGAGATTTCAGTTGCCTTGCAGCTTGAATAAGAATCCAATACTAAGTATTGCAACTAGTTTTTATTTTAAAAAATAAATAAATGCGTGGTAAGAAGTTTGCTTCCCAACCAAATGGTTCCAGGTTCAGTCCCATTGCATGACACCTTGAGCAAGTGTCTTCTACACTTGTAAGTGGATTTGATAGACAGAAACTGAAAGGTGTGTTTGAGTGTTTGCATGTGTGTGTGTGTGTGTGTGTGTGTGTGTTTGCATATGTGTGTGTGTTTGCATGCGTGTGTGTGTTTGCATGTGTGTGTGTGTGCGTTTGCATGCGTGTGTCTGTCGCCACCATGACTTGACAACAGGTGCTGGCGTGTTTATGCTCCTGTAACTTAGTGGTTCAGCAAAAGAGACCTAACAGCATAAGTACTAAGCTTTACAAAAAAAAAAAAAAAAAAAAAAGCACCGGAGTTGATGTGTTTGCCTAAAAGCCTTCAAAGCAGTGCCCCAGTATGGGCGCAGTCTAATAACTGAAACAAGTAAAAACTAAATATAAAAATGATTGAAAAAAAAAACACCCAGAAATCCACTTGAACTACATAAAAAAACCATCTATGAAAATAAAGCAGTGTTATCATTTGAAACCATAACTGTTTACATCCAAAAGAATTCCGTGTCCCTGATAAAATTTGTACAACGTCATGACCTCAAGATAAATACTCAAGGACCTCAGTGAGTTATACTATGTTACATAGTATACTAAAGCACCATACTAAGCACTTGTCTTCTGTGATTACTAATGTTCCAAAATCCAGCAATAGTCTCATTACATTTTTAACTCAATTCATTTTGCATAAAATTTCTTTTTTTTTTTTCTACTAATTCTTGTTACAATTGCACACTAAAAAGTTATCCTTCTCCAGAGTATCTTTTTGGTTCTTTTACAAGTTATTTCTTTTATTTCAAATACGTTGTATCTATAGCAAATTTTATCATTAATTCCAATAAAGGCAGAGAGCTAGCAGAAGCATTAGAACGCTGGGCAAAATGCTTAGCGGTTTTTCATCTGCCGTTATGTTCTGAGTTTAAATTCCGCTGAGGTCGACTTGGCCTTTCATCCTTTCAGGGTCGATTAAGTAAGTACCAATTACGCACTGGGGTCGATGTAATCGACTTAATACCTATGTCTGTCCTTGTTTGTCCCCTCTATGTTTAGCCCCTTGCGGGTAGTAAAGAAATAGGTATTTCATCTGTCTTTACATTCTGAGTTCAAATTCCGCCGAGGTTGACTTTACCTTTCATTCTTTTGGGGTCGATTAAATAAGTACCAGTTACGCACTGGGGTCTATATAATCGACTTAATCCCTTTGTCCTCTCTGTGTTTGGCCCTTTGTAGGTAGTAAAGAAATAGGTATTTCGTCTGCCGCTACGTTCTGAGTTCAAATTCCTCCGAGGTTGACTTTGCCTTTCATCCTTTCGGGGTCGATTAAATAAATACTAGTTATGCACTGAAGGTGATGTAATCCCAAATTTGAGGCCTTGTGCTTCCAGTAGAAAGAATTATTACGGCCAATAAGGCAACGAACTGACAGAATCCTAAGAATGCTAAGCAGCACACCATCCATCTTTACATTTCAAAGTTCAAATTCTGCTGAGGTTGACTTTGCCTTTCATCCTGTCAGGGTTGATAAAATAAGAATACTGGGGTTGATGTAATCAACTTAACCCCTCCCCTGAAATTGCTGGCCTTGTGCCGAAATTTGAAACCATTCTTACCAGTGAGCTGGTAAAAATTATAAAAACTTCAGAAAATCTGCTTAGTGGTATCTCTTCTGACTCATTACATTCTAAATCCATGGGCCCAGTTTCTCAGTTTCTGTGGCGTATGTATTCCCCCCACCAGCTGGATGGCAAGCCAGTCCATCGCAGCGTTACTCAAGAAACAGGAAGAGAGAGTGAGAGAAAGTTGGGGTGAAAGAGTACAACAGGGGTCGCCACCACCCCCTGCTGGAGGCTCGTAGAGCTTTAGGTATTTTCGCTCAATAAACACACACAACGCCTGGTCTGGGAATCGAAACCACGATCCTCCGACCGCGAGTCTGCTGCCCTAACCACTGGGCAATTGCGCCTCCACACACACACACATATATATATTTTACTGCATCAACAAGACTACTGTTGTTAAGCATTACTGGTTACAATGCACCTCTTTGCAATCGTTGTAGCCATCGAATGATTTCACCCCACCAGCTAGGTGGGTAGATCAACACTCCCACTGAACAGGACACTAGACCATCAGAGGGTTATTCATTTACAGGTGAGTGGACTGGAGCAACATGACTGGAGCAGTGTTTTGCTCAAGAACATAATGCATTGCCAGCCCTGGAGTCAAAATAAGAATCTTGTGATTCTAAGTGCAATGCCCTAACCACTAGCCCATAAGTTATGACTCCCTCACATCTTGACAACTGGTATTGGTTTGTTTATGTCCCTGTTACCTATAAGTTCAGCAAAGGATGGAATACATATTGGGGTCGGTACTTTTGACTAAAACCCTTCAAAGCAGTGCCCTGGCATAACTGCAGTCCAATGACTGCAAGTAAGAGAGAAAGGATAACTGTATGGTAAGAAGGTTGTTTCCCAACTACATGGTTCCAGGTTCAATCCCACTGTGTGGCACCATGGGAGAGTATCCTCTACTATAGCCTAAGGTCAATTAAAGCCTTGTTGAGTGGATTTGATAGATGGAAACTGAAAGAAGCCTCTCATGTGTGTGTGTCAGTAACTTAGCAGTTCAGCAATAGAGAACAATAGAATAAGTTTCAGCCTTAAAAAAAAAGTACTGGGGTTGATTCATTCGGTTAAAATTCTTTAGTAGTCTAATGACCGAACAAGTAAAACATAAATGATGTTTGGCCACAGTCAAATACCAAATGAAGAAGTTGATGGAGATGAATATGAATTGAGATGCTTGCCAGAAAATAAATCCAATACAAATTTCTGTCATCAAATTTTAGCTTTCATCATTTTGGGACTCGAAATATCAAGGAAGTCCAGTAAAAACAGAAAAAGCAATTCAGCCTGTGGTTTGTGGCCTTCACTGAAGTTCTGTCAGAGAAATCTCAAGGGAAACAGAATTCACAACGCAAAATATAGGCAATCCGAGAAGCATCATAAAAATTTGGGGATAAGCTTCAGATTTAAGGGCTAATAAATTATTACTGAAGAATAGTGATTTAATGAAATTTTTTTTAAAAAAAGGTACAGGCATGGCTGTGTAGTAAGCTTGCTTTCCAACCACATAGTTCAGGGTTCAATCTCACTGTGTGAAACCTTGGGCGAGTGTCTTCAACTATAGGCTCTGGCTGACCAAAGCCTTGTGAGTGAATTTGGTAGACAGAAAATGAAAGACCACTCCCCTAAATATGTGTGTGTGTGTGTGTGTGTGTGTGTGTGTTTATCTCCTTGTCTTGACAAGGCGTGAAAGGTATAAAAGAGTGTCATTGTCAGGCAAACAGTACACTTAGTTTCCAGTCTTTATAACACATCTGGCCATAGGGAAACAGATGAGGATTGGTGACAGGGAGGGCATCTAGCCATAGAAAACCTGCCTCAATAGACTGTCTGTCCCATGCAAGCATGGAAAAGTGGAAATTAAAATAACAGTGATGATGAGTGACAGAATTAAAGGACTTAGAATTATAAGGTTGGAAAAATAAAAATTGTATGATGTTCATAACTTTTTTAGGAAGAACAATAATCTAAGTGAAATGTGTGGTTACACTCAAAATCAAAACCTAAATAGAGGAACTCACTTATCAAGGGCTTCTAAACTGCTGTAATAAATATATTTATGTGTAATATATATATGTATATATATGCTTTTACTGCGATGGTTTTTGTTAAGCAGTTTCGATTTTTACAATTCTGCAAATAATAATGATAATACTTTATAAGCTTAAAGCTTATAAGCGATCTCCATACAATGATCAAAGAAAATAGTCTGATAATGGGGCACATAAGCCCTCGATGGAAAAAAGTAGGTTTTCCTGTGAGTGGGGAAAACCTACTTTTTTCCATTGAGGGCTTATATGCCCCATTATTAGACTATTTTCTTTGGTCATTGTGCTGTGATTACTTAAAAGCTTATAAAATAAATACACACACAAGGTAACAAGCTGACAGATTGTCAGTGTATCAGACAAAAATGCTTAGTGGGTACCCAGGGGCCATATTGACCCTGGTTGAGAGCCCCTGATCTAAAGGACGAAAGGAAGCAAACCTAAGACAGAAAGTGAATTAGGGCTAAACCCTGGATGAAAGGAAAGAAGTTTTTTTTCTAAGTAAAATTTTTCCTTGCAGCACTAAACATTTATAATATATTGCATTAAGTTTCTGTAACATACAGTTGATATTTTAAGATACGTCCGTGCTAGTGGCACGTAAAAAGCACCATTCGAGTGTGATCGTTACCTGCGTCACCTTACTGGCACTTGTGCTGGTGGCACATGAAAAAACATTCGAGCAAGGTCATTGCCAGTGCTGCTGGACTGGCTCCTGTGCAGGTGGCACATAAAAAGCACTATTTGAGCATGGCCGTTGCCAGTACCTCTTGACTGGCCCTCGTGCCGGTGACACGTAAAAGCACCCACTACACTCTTGGAGTGGTTGGCATTAGGAAACTCTGCCAAATCAGATTGGAGTCTGGTGCAGCCATCTGGTTCGCCAGACCTCAGTCAAATTGTCCAACCCATGCTAGCATGGAAAGCGGATGTTAATGCTGATGATGATTAATACAAGCTTTAGAATGGCCAGGGCTCTTAATTCAGCTATCTTTTATCTTTCACCTTTTACTTGTTTCACTCTGAAACAAGTGGCCATGCTGGGGCACTGCCTTGAAGAATTTAGTTGAAATTGACCTTAGTACTTTTTTTATTTGGTACTTATTCTATCAGCCACTTTTGCCAAACCATTAAGTTACGTGTTACAGGGATGTAAACAAACAAACACTAACACATTTGTATGACAGGTTCCCAGTTTCCATCTACCAAAGTCACTCACGAGGAATTGGCCGGCCCACAGCTATAGTAGAAGACACTTGTCCAAAGTGCTATACACTGGCACTGAACCCAAAACAATGCGGTGACAAAACAAGTTTCTTAACCACACAGCCATGCCTGTGTCCATGGCGACATGCTTTTTTTTTTCTATTGCCAATTTCCATCTTGAAATACTAGATTTCAATTTTGTAGACTGGATAGAAAAGCACCAGCTAGCAATTAGCAGTTACTAATGATGATTAAAGACTTGAAAAAAAAAAAGAAATTGAGAACAATTGTGAAATAAGCACAGGAGTGGCTGTGTAGTAAGTAGCTTGCTTACCAACCACATGGTTCTGGGTTCAGTCCCACTGTGTGACACCTTGGGCAAGTGTCTTCTGCTATAGCCTCGGGCTGACCAAAGCCTTGTGAGTGGATTTGGTAGACGGAAACTGAAAGAAGCCCGTCGTATATATGTATATAGATATATGTATGTATGTCTGTGCTTGTCCCCACCAACATCGGTTGACAACCGATGCCGGTGTGTTTACATCCCTGTAACTTAGCGGTTCAGCAGAAGAGACCGATAGAATAAGTACTAGGCTTACAAAGAATAAGTCCTGGGGTCGATTTGCTCGACTGAAGGCGGTGCTCTAGCATGGCCGCAGTCAAATGACTGAAACAAGTAAAAGAGTAAAAAAGAGTAAAGAGTACTGTTATTAAAAGAACCAAGATTTATTAGAAAGAAAAAGACAGTCCAAGAGAGGCAGTTTTAGAATTGAAACCAAACCCATGTCAACGTGGAAAGCACGAAGCCGAGAGTAATGATTTATAAGGAGTAAACGAGAAATGTGTGCACAAGTTTCAATTATGGTCATTATATCTGACCAGCCAAATGAGAAAGATAAATAGAGAGTTACAGAATGACATTTGTTATTCGAGAAATTTGCTGTTGTTTCTTGGGTTAACAGAATTGTAATTAACATTAATCTAGTTTTAAGCAAGATTATGTTACCATAGCGATATCTGACCAAATCAACGACATCATATTAAATAGAGACTTGTTTTAATTATAATACTGTCTGAAGACATTTTACATTATCTATTCCTTGTAACTAGATTTTTCATGTACAGTACAGCTCTTGTGAGTTATTCATCCTTCTTTTTTTCTAATTCAGTGGGCCCTTTGTCTACCATATATACATACACATGTATGTACAAAGGTACATATGTACGTATAATTTTTAAAATTATTGGTGCAACTTGATAATAGGGTAAATGCTTACCCAATATTATTTAAATACTGTTTTGCTAGAGAACAAAAGACCTTTCTGTTTATCCCAGCATATATATACATATACATACATATATATAGGTATATTTGGTAGACAGAAACTGAAAGAAGCATGTCGTATATATGTATATATATATGTATGTCTGTGTTTGTCCCCTCAACATCGCTTGACAACCGATATTAGTGTGTTTACATCCCCGTAACTCAGCGGTTCGGCAAAAGAGACTGATAGAATAAGTACTAGGCTTACAAAGAATAAGTCCTGGGGTCGATTTCATATGTGTATGAGTACATTTATATAGATTTATATGGTGAAGCACGACCTTCGAGCATTAGGCCTCACCGAGGCAATGACCAGTGACCGAGACTTTTGGAAATATGCTGTACTTGAGGAGACCCGGCAAGCCAAGTGAGACCATAACCTTGTGGACTATGCCAGGGGTGTAACCAGCCCACTTATGCATACCTTACCTTCATTGGACACTGCTTGTGAAGACCTGTTGAGGCAAGTGAAATCGAAATCAAATTCGATGACTGGCATCCGTGCTAGTGGAGCACTAAGAGCACCATCTGAGCGTGATCGTTGCCACAGTGGCTAACTGGTGTTCCTGCCGGTGGCACATAATTAGCACCATTCGAGCGTGATCATCACCAGCGTCGCCTTACTGGCACTTGTGCCGGTGTGCAGGTGACATGTAAAAAAACACGACTTTTTCGTGGCCATTGCCAGTACTGCCTCAATGGCCCTCGTGCCCGTGGCACGTAAAAGCACCCACTACACTCTCGGAGTGGTTGGCGTTAGGAAGGGCATCCAGCTGTAGAAATATTGCCAGATCAAGATTGGAGCCTGGTGCAGCCATCTGGTTCGCCAGTCCTCAGTCATACATCCAACCCATGCTAGCATGGAAAGCGGACGTTAAATAATGATGATATATAAACAATTGCATATATATATATATATAAGTTGAGTACAGAAATTCGGGGTGAGTACTTGATAATTGTAAGCACCTGTATATACCATTTGGTGGTGGAGTAAAAGGGTATTTACGGTATATTTGAAATATTAATTTATAAAAATAGGGTAAAGTAAAATAATTTACTTTACCACATACCGAGTTTTTTAGAAATAGCAGCCAAAAATTTGGCTATTTCTTCCACTGCAAGAAAAGTCTCCCAGACAATGCATACTCAGAAATAACTCACATAGGTATAAGGGAAAAATCAACGAAAGATCACATCCTTATACCTATGTGAGTTATTTCTGAGTATGCATTGTCTGGGAGACTTTTCTTGCAGTAGAAGAAATAGCCAAATTTTTGGCTGCTATTTCTAAAGTTTACTTTACCCTATTTTTATAAATATATATATATATATATATATAGGTATACGAATACATGTGTGTGAGTACATTTATATAGATTTATATACATATATACATATGTATGTATGAATTTTTTGAAAGACAATTATTTTTCTAGATTTAGGTTTATGATAATAGAGATTCATTAGTTTCAACGTTGATATACAAATATTTTCCACTACAAACTATTGTGTCAATCAATGAAATGGTTTACAAAGGAAATATTTTAGATATTTTATTCTCATCTGTTGATTTTAACTTTGTTAATCAAACAGGAACCTCAGAATATATCTTGCTCTCATTTTCTTTCTTTATTAATCAGTTTGTTCATTCCTGAAGCTATGTCATCAAGCTTTCAGATTATCTATTAAAATAAATGTAGTTAATAGTAAATGCTGGCTGATTCAAGGTGGCAAAATTTAAATAATCCCCCCCCCCCTCAAAAAAAAGTTGAGGTCAAAAGATTAAGAAAAAACTCTAGGTATAGGCGTTAGAATGGCTGTGTGGTAAGTAGGTTGCTTACCAACCACATGGTTCTGGGTTCAGTCCCACTGCATGGCACCTTGGGCAAGTGTCTTCCATTATAGCCTCGGGCCTTGTGAGTGGATTTGGTAGACAGAAACTGAAAGAAGCCTGTTGTGTATATATATATATGTATGTAAGTATATATGTATGTGTGTGTGTTTGTGTTTCTGTGCTTGTCCCCACCAACATCGCTTGACAACCGATGCTGGTGTGTTTATGTGCCCGTAACTTAGCGGTTTGGCAAAAGAGACCGATAGAATAAGTACTAGGCTTACAAAGAATAAGTCCTAGGGTCAGTTTGCTCGACTAAAGGCGGTGCTCCAGCATGGCCATAGTCAAATGACTGAAACATGTAAAAGAGTAAAGAGTATATAATATGAAATGTAAGTTAAATATTGGTTTCAAATTTTGGCACAAGGCCAGCAAGTTTGTAAGAGAGATTAAATCGATTACATCGACCCCCAGTGATCGACTGGTACTTATTTTATCGACCCTGAAAGGATGAAAGACAAAATCAACCTTGGCAGAATTTGGACTCAGAACATAGAGACAGATGAAATGCCATAGAGCATTTTGCCTGGTGTGCTAACGATTCTGCCAGCTCACCGTCTTAATTTCATATGAAAGTTAATTATGTTTTATTCCACCACAAATGACAGAAAACAGTTATTTGAAATAACAGTCGCAGCCACGTCTGTATGGGTAAGAAGCTTGCTTTCCTAACCATGTGTCCTGGGTACAGTCCCATTGTGCAGTACCTTGGGCAAGTATCTCCTACTATAGCCCTAGGCTGGCCAGGGCCTTGGAAGTGAATTTGGTAGACAGAAACTGAAAGCCCGAAGGCGGTGAGCTGGCAGAAACATTAGCACGCTAGGCGAAATGCATTGTGGTATTTTGTCTGCCACTACCTTCTGAGTTCAAATTCCGCCGAGGTTGACTTTGACTTTCATCCTTTCGGGGTCGATTAAATAAGTACCAGTTACGCACTGGGGTTGATATAATCGACTTGATCCATCTGTCTGTCCTTGTTTGTCCCCTTTATGTGTAGCCTCTTGTGGGTAGTAACGAAATAAGAAACTGAAAGAAGCACATTGCACATATGTGTGTGGTTTTTGTCCCACACTGCTGCTTGAGAAACGGTGCTGGTTTGTTTACATTTAGGCAACTTAGCAGTTCGGCAAAGGCACCCAACAGAATAAGTGCTAGGCTTAAAAACAAACAGTCAGTCCAATTTGTCCAAAGATGAAAAAAACTGGGGTGTAATACTTCTTCATTTGTAGTTATCCTCTCTCTCTCTCCCTCTCTCTTTCTCCCTCCCTATCCCTCTCTGTCTCTCTCTCTCTCTCTCTCGCACACACACACACACACGTTTGTTCATTAGTAGTTATCCTGCCACGAGAAGAAAGGAAAAGCTGTTGTTGGAATAATGATATTTGAGGATCTGCTGCCTGGGGCAGAGAGAGAGATGCCAGTGTCAAACCAGATGTGAAGATACACATGCTTATAAATGAAAGACGGAGGTGGTGGGGCGGAATTGTTTTACTGACAAGAAGTGTATGTACGCATATACATACATGTATGTATATATATATGTGTGTACATATATAATATATATATATGTGTGTACTTATATACATACATATATATATATTGTACTTATATACATACATACATACATATATGTACTTATATACATACATACATATATATATGTACTTATATACATACATACATACATATATGTACTTATATACATACATACATACATATATATACTTATATACATACATACATACATATATATACTTATATACATACATACATACATATATATACTTATATACATACATACATACATATATATACTTATATACATACATACATACATATATATACTTATATACATACATACATACATATATATACTTATATACATACATACATACATATATATACTTATATACATACATACATACATATATATATATATATATATATATATGTACTTACATACATATATATATATGTACTTACATATATATATTTGTACTTGCATACATACATATATATATGTACTTATATATATATATACATATATGTATATATGTTTGTATGTACTTACAAACATATATATATGTACTTACAAACATATATACATATATATATATATATATATATATATATATATATATATATATATATATATATATTATATATGTACTTACATATATACATACTTACATATATACATACATATATGTACTTACATACATACATATATGTACAAACATAATTTTATGTGTGTGTGTGTACTTATATATATGTACATACATACATATAAATATATATACACACACACATACATACATACACACAAAAAAAGTTATTTGGCCTACTACTGTTAGTGAATCTAAGCAGCCGAGCTGGGTCAACATCAGCAGTAAGTAAACAGAGGGAGACGACGACGGACTCGACTCGGAGGGGCTGATGGTGCTGGTGGTGCTGGTTGGTGGTGGTGGTGGTGGTAGCTCGTTAAGTTGGGTGGCATCAACATTCGGGTCACTTGACAACATGGCAGTTAGCAGCTTTATACTCTCCACAACATGCCAACCAAACAACAACAACAACAATAATAATGATAATAATGATAATGATAATACAAGTGTACATCAATTGAAGATTTACTCTTCCTCTCTTTTACTCTTTTACTCGTTTCAGTCATTTGACTGCGGCCATGCTGGAGCACCGCCTTTTTTTAGTCGAGCAAATCGACCCCGGGACTTATTCTTTTGTAAGCCCAGTACTTATTCTATCGGTCTCTTTTTGCCGAACCGCTAAGTAAACACACCAGCATCGGGGACAAACACAGGCATACAAACACACACACATATATATATACGACAGGCTTCTTTCAGTTTCCGTCTACCAAATCCACTCACAAGGCATTGGTCGGCCCGGGTCTATAGCAGAAGACACTTGCCCAAGATGCCACGCAGTGGGACTGAACCCGGAACCATGTGGTTGGTTAGCAAGCTACTTACCACACAGCCACTCATGCGCCTATTTGTTTTCTCTTGTAAACAAATTTAAAGTAAAAGAAATGAGTTGGTGAGGAAAGACCCCTAGAAACGTTTAAGATACCACATAAGGCAAAATATGTTATTTAAATGCAAGTGGGCCCTGATGGAGCAGGTCTTTGATCGAAAGCGCTCCAGCTTATGACCACCCAGTGTTTTGTTGTGTTTTTTTTTGGGGGGGGGGTTGCATTGGATCTCTGATATTGAACCGAACCGAGTAGGTTTATATATGTTGTCTTTCTGAAGACTGTAGGGTGTGATTGAAGGATTGAAAGGAAATTTGGCTGCGATTTCTAGCCAAGACAAAACCACCACATTGGCTCTATGTTGATTTGATTTGTGCTAAAACATACTCATACATCTTAACATATATAACCACACACACACACACACATATATATATATATAAATATATATAATATTTAATAAATATATATATATACACACATCTAATTATTATCATCATTATTACTATATATACATATAGTAATAATGATGATAATAATTAGATGTGTGTATATATATATATATTTATTAAATATTATATTGTTATAATAATAATAATAAATTATATATATATATATATATAAAACATACATACACACATATATACACAAATATATGTAAGCATACCTACATAAACAAATAATGTATACATGCACAAATGCGCAACATTCATACACACAATATATATATATATATATATATATATATATATATATATAACATATATACACACATATAGAAAAGAGAGAGAGAGAGAGAACGTGAGAAGTAAATAGACTTAATTGTAATTCTAAAAAAAGGTCTGTTTAAAAAAAAATCGCAGCCGATATCCTAGCATTTAGGCAAGAAAATAGTTAATCAATTGTCAAGCAATTCACAGAAATCAGTTTTAATTACTACTGCACGCATATAATTAGACGGTTTATGAGAGAGAAGGGAAAATTGCCTGGCTTCAGTTGACAAGTATTGGCGGAGGAGGTTGAACTGTGACAATGATTAAAACTGTAACACACACATCATTTCCCTAGGGTATATATATATATATAGATGATTGACAAGGTACTAATACATGACTGGTACTAATTTAGCTGGCCCCGGGTTGAATGAATAATGAACAGCAGCAAGCTTGATAATAGGGAAATATCTAAACCCAGAGACGGGAGTCCAGCATCTAGATTAGATATAACCCTTCGCCTTGTGTGTGTGAGTGTGTACACATATATATTTCTTTACTACCCACAAGGGGCTAAACACAGAGGGGACAAACAAGGACAGACACACGGATTGGGTCGGTTATATCGACCCCAGTGCGTAACTGGTACTTAATTTAATCGACCCCGAAAGGATGAAAGGCAAAGTCGACCTCGGTGGAATTTGAACTCAGAACGTAGCGGCAGACGAAATACCTATTTCTTTACTACCCACAAGGGGCTAAACACAGAGGGGACAAACAAGGACAGACAAACGGATTAAGTCGATTATATCGACCCCAGTGCGTAACTGGTACTTAATTTATCGACCCCGAAAGGATGAAATGCAAAGTCGACCTCGGCGGAATGTGTGTGTACACATATATGCACACAGATAGTGATGTTTATTTCAATTTCGAATACAAATGGAAATTGTAGACAACATCGGGGCACTACTTGAGAACAGGGGTCCCGGTGCGCGCACTCGCGCAAGCTAGTCATGACTAGTCGATCCTTACTTTGTGTTTTTGTGTTATTTACTTTGTTTAAAAAATTATTTACTTTGTTGTTTTTGTGTTTTATTTACTTTGTTTAACAAAAATTATTTATCTTGTGTTTTATTTACTTTGCAAGGTAGTCGTTGTAGGATCGACTAGTCACGACTAGCCAGCACGGATGCGCGAGCACGCGAATGCGCGCACCGGGACCGCTGTTCTCAAGTAGTACCCAACATCGGTTTCATTCTTTCATTAAAAAAAAATGCAAAACTTTTAATTTTTAAAAAAAAATACGATTTTAACGAGTAAAGAGTCTAAAAGATAATGAATAATATAAACACAAATAATTAATAAACAATTTCCCTTTATTCACGGCACAGCTTTTCTTCATTAATAACACCGAGATTGTATCTGGAGGAGCTTAGCAGACGGCATTATATCTTTAACTGTTTAAAATTCTGAAGCACAAACACACACACACGTGCGTTAATCACCGCCACCACTGCTTGAAGACGGTGTTGGTTTGTATACGTCCCCGGCCGTTACGTTCTGAGTTCAAATTCCGCCGAGGTCGACTTTGCCTTTCATCCTTTCCGGGTCGATAAATTAAGTACCAGTTATGCACTGGGGGTGATATATTTGACTTAATCCGTTTGTCTGTCCTTGTTTGTCCCCTCTATGTGTAGCCCCTTGTGGGTAGTAATGAAATAGGTACTACTAGCGAACAGTGGTCCCGGTGCCCGCACTCGCGCCAGCTAGTCGTAAGTAGTCGATCCTACAACGACTTGCGGCGCGCGTATGTTTGCATTTCAAGGCTGAATACATATCAAAAGAAAATTAAATAATATGGCGGTGCCCCAGCATGGCCACAGCTCGTGAGCTGAAACTAGATAAAATAAAATAAAGTATTTTTCGAACAAAGTAAATAATTTTTTAAACTAAGTAAATAAATTATTTTTATTAACAAACTAAGGTTAGGGTTAAAATGTCGTTGTAGGATCGACTACTTACGACTAGCTAGCGCGAGTGCGCGCACCGGGACCACTGTTCGCGAGTAGTACTCCCCGGATCTTAGCGGTTCGTCAAAAGAGACCAATAGAATAAGAACCTGACTTTAAAAGATTGCTTCAGACTAATCTCAATAGTTATATGAGGGTTAAGAAGGGGGCCTGGGATCGATGTGTCAGGGACATTTTTTCTTTTCTTTTTCTGACAAGAAGCGTGTGTACGCCGCTTCTAAAATACCTTTTGTGCATTGATGATTTAAACTCGACGACCCCGTTTCAATTCCCAAGCAGGGGCTTGTCACAACCGCCACCACCAAGTGTCAACTGAGAAAGACATGAATGTCACAACCTCCCGCTTCCTCTCCTCCAGTAAACCTGAAACTTCATAAAAATAAAATAAAATAATGAGGGGATCGACAGGGGGCAGACAGCAGCCGCGGGATAGCAAAATAGGGAGAGAAATGTGTGAAGAAATCGAAAGCAGCCTTTAAGAGGAGTCCACTACAATAGCAGATAAAAGGTTAGGGAACCATAACACCAGAAAGGGTGAAATAAATAGTAATAGCAGCAGAAAGAGTAATAGAAGATGTTATTGTTAGTCCCTGGTCTATCCTAATTGAATTGTCCTGTGATAAAAGGCATTTCAGTCGAGATAATTACTAATTACTAAATATTTACATACTGTAACGTCTAGGATTAATAAGAAAATTTCATTGCAAAAATATTCATTTTTCTGAAAGCTGTGTAAAAACAAAAGTCAACTGGATTAAATCAATTATCCGAGACTTTATTGACCATTCCGAAAAAAAAAAAAAAATTCCACAAAAAAATTCCGACATAAACCTAAAAGGTATTTGTTGAAAACTTCAATGAAAGAAGATATCCATTTTTCTGAAAGTTATGAGGAAACAAAGTCGGGTAGGAAAGTGTAGGTATGCCAATTATTCAATGTGACCTGGCTCCTTTAAGACGGTTGGATGTGATTTAGCCAGAATGATTTGGTTGCTATTCCTAGCAGAGTGAACGGTCATGAAGTAGAGAGGGTCCCTTGTAAATAACGGTAACAATTAAGCTGTAAAGGGGGCAGTTATTAAGCGGTGTGATGAAAAACAATAATAGCAGGAACATCCACAACAATGACGGTCGGCAGCAATTAACCATTGGAAAGAATAAAAACACACACACACACACACACATTAGTAAGACTTCGATGAAGGCGATCACAACATAAGAAAATATGGGTGACCTCCACGTTAATACAGGGTAGAAGCGAATCGACAGTAGATGAGAAAAAAAAAGGGACAAAGCAGCCCCATTAGCTGACAGACATCCAGTGGGGTCGCGAGAACCTAAAAGATAGCGACAGCAATATCTTATGGGATAAATGCAACGGTTTTACAAATAGTGAAGGTAACCCCTGGGTATTACTAGTCTCCAGTCCAAAAATTTATGGGGCCAATTACCCGGGTTCCATAACGCATACGTGACCAAGAGAGATTACAACATACACTCGGAACAGACGCCAGTTCGTTGAAAGGGTTTCGCATTTGTAGATGAGTGGACAGGAGCAATGTGAAATGAAGGGTTTTGCTCAAGAACACGATGACCAACCTGGTCTGGGAATCGAAATTACGATCCTGCGATGGATGCAACACCCCTAACTAACTATTAGATTATGCGTCCTTCACACAAATATCAAACAGAAATAATAGTAACCAGGAGATTTAATAAATGGAAATAGTGTGGAAGTCTTGGAGAAGAAAAATGAAGTTGGTAACTATTGTCGACCAGCACTCAAATCAATATAAGTGTGGTCAACAGACTTCTATATCAACTGATTCTAGAGGTTGGTCAGTTTAATTCCGTCAAGGAACTGATAAGCCTGCTCTGGAAAGTATCGGATTGGAAAAAAAAAATGAAGAGATACATGTGCCCGAGGATGAAATGTTGACGAACGTTTCGGGGGAACACCCTTCGTCAGAGTAAAAATAGGTGATCTCAAGTTGTATGAACGATTCTTACAAAACTGTAAATTCTAAGTCGTTTTCAAACTATTTTTGTTGAACAATTTAGTTGAACAATGTAGATACAGTAGTCCCAACATGGAATAAACTTCAAGAATCCCTGGTAATGACACAGTTTAAGCATTTCCCGAAAGAGTTTTTAGACAATGTAAATCTTCATTTTTTTTTCTCTACAAAAGTGAGGCTCTCTAAGTCAAATAATGTTTATGCTTTTTTTCTTTTAGTAAGAAATCGACGAAGGAAAATACTACCCTTTTAACATTCAAACAATACCCCGGACAAATTCCTCCAAGAAATACCAGAAAAACCGACGAAACTCTACGGCATGGACAAACTTTTTCTAGAAACGGACACGAAAAGAATTCGAGGTAATTTTTCGTTAAGCGTGCCTTTCAGAGAATCCTGAGGGGGTCGCAGTTTGCCCATGATTATCCTAAAACACCACTTCAAAAGACTACCACAGGCAATGCTATAAAGTTAGACATGGCCTGGGCTAATAATGACCAAAACCCACCTAAGCTCTGTGGATGTGTGTGTTATAAGATACGGTCGGTTTAAGTTCAATATAAAATTTGTTTCAGTGTTTTCATTGAATTGCTTACAGTATAAATGTGAACTTGTAGATTTCATAGTCTAGAATATCAAACAATTATTTTATTTTTTTTTTGTTCGTGCATAATGGTTTTGAATGCAATGCAAAATAAAATGTATTTATTATTATCATGTGTGGAAAATAAGATTGAAAACAACGACAGCTTTACCTCGAGGATAAATAGGTCAGTTTTTATTGGATTTTTATATATATATATATATTTTAATATAGTAAACGAAATTAACAATAACCATGTGACTTATATGGACGAGCACCGCCCGAAACGTTAGTCGCACCACACAGCATTGTTTTTAATTGCAACTACTTCGCATGGCTAAGAGCGGTTAGGTCAGTGAACTGGGAAGAACTGCTGGACAATTCTCATTTCTCCATCTATGGCTAGCTTAGTTCCAATTGAAACAGTTCTAGATTTTTAAAAAAATAAATAAATTACAGTCGACCTGTCCGGCTCGGTCGATAAATTGTTGACCAGTACGCTCAGTCGTTACCTAATTCCATTAGATTATTCTTTAAAAAAATAATAAATCTACGTGCAACTTAAGACAAATAGAGTTTGGGGAACAATTTAGGGGACAAGGATCAAAACCTTTTTTATTTATTTATTTTTTTTGGAAGCAAACGGTATTTTACCTGATTATCTAATATAATTTTTCTACGTTCCGAGTTCAAATACTACCGATGTCTCAACACTGACTTTTACCCCCTTGGGGTCAATTTTAGTAGACGATACGTCTCCCCTACGAAATGTGTGGCCTTTTGCCAAGTAAATTAATAACGATCGCTAGTAACAAAGCACAAATGGAGAAGAGACCAAACGACAAACAGTTGTTTTGTGTCCACATTCTGCTTATGTAAATATCAGTCATGTACCGAGTATACTTCGCTATAAATTCGAGGCCTTTTGTCGCCAGTGTCAGAATTTATTATTAAACAGCAGAGCAAGAGCGACAGGGACACATACAGTCGAGAGGTCAGCAGTTCATATCCTGTCTCATGAAATGTGTCTACCCGTGTCCATGATATATAGTGGCTCTGGCTACATTACGACTATGGAGTGGCAAAAATCGTAAGGAGAAACTAAAAATGCCTTATAGTATTTCGGTAATATCCCGAGTTCAAATTCATCCGAGATCGACATTAACTTCTCATCCTTGTCCCTTAGCATCGACTCTACAACAAGTAACAGTAATATATCGGGTGTCGATTTTATCAACTTAGACATACCTTCCCCAGCACCACTATGGATTTGTGGGGAATTATAAATATATATATATATATTAGACATTCTAGATATATGAGATTCGCTTGTACCACAATCTTGGAAATGAAGTTGTTAATTCCCACCTCCAAAACCGATTTTGACTGGCATAACATGAAGAAAACGGTTGGAATGAGAGGTATCAAATGCCACGACCAAATAGCATTTAGCTCAATCTAGATTTGATAAGAGATAATGGCGAAATAGTAAATGTGGTTTGGTGTGTGTATAGAAAGATAACTGGACAAATGGTAATATTTATAGTTACTGAATGTTATTAGAGAGGCGGTGACGGAACAATAGACCCGATATTGTTATCGAACAGTTCAGAAATCTAGTATCTAGAGAGACGGACCATGAAGATCTTGTTGACAGTCGCTACACATAATGATAGAGTTTATAAAACAAAAAGATAAAGTACAACAGAATGCAAACAGCTCCAAGTCAACCCTGATCACAGGCATTCCCTGTTGTCATCGTCCCGTTTTGCTCCTAGGCATGGTGTACTTAGGAGAACCACATTGTCCAAGGCGATAGAGTGTAGTCTCTGAGGGAGATTTGAGTATTATTTTCAGCAGGTCGACCGATCGTGTAGAGAGAGAGAGAGAGAGAGAGGGGGGGGGGGTTCATCACATTGGCTCTACAGTTAATAATAGTAAATGTTGTACACTAGATTATATCGTGAAAAAGGAAGTTAGAATATTTGCCAACACATGGAATGGAAAACGTAAATAACCGAAGCTACAAGTTTATGACAAAGGAAAGGAAGGAAGGAAGGAAAGAAGGAAGGGGGGAAAAAACTCATCGCAAAATAAAAGGAATTTAAAAAAAAAAAGATTATTATAAAACTAGGTGAATATCTGAGTAGATATGTCGAAGAGAAAATAATATTGTTGGTAGTGGTGGTGGTAGAAAGGAGGAAACACCCCCTCATGTCATTTTAGGTGTAAATGCAGAAATATATATATCTACATATATATACACACATACATATATATATACATATCTACATATACACACACATATATATATATATATACATATCTACATATATACACACACATATATATATATATACATATCTACATATATACACAGATCTATATACATATCTACATATATATACACACACACACACACATATATACATAACATATTTATATACACACACACACACATATATACATAACATATTTATATATACACACACACATATATACATATCTACATATATACACACACATATATATATATACATATCTACATATATATATACACACACACATATATATATACATACATATCTACATATATATATATACACACACACATATATATACATACATATCTACATATATATATATACACACACACATTATATATATACATATTTACATATATATATACATATCTACACACACATTATATATATACATATTTACATATATATATACATATCTACACACACACATATATATATACATATTTACATATATATATACATATCTACACACACACATATATATATATATATATACACACATTATATATACACATATCTACATATATATATATATATATATATATACACACACATTATATATACACATATCTACATATATATATATATAATATATATATATACACACATTATATACACATATCTACATATATATATATATATATATATATATATATATATATATATATATATATACACACATACATTATATATATATATAGCAATTTAACATACAAAGGAGGGGATTAGATAAAGGCCTCGGTCAAGGCAGAAAATACACCTGACCGTATAGAGCCGAAACAATAAGGTGAAGAAAAAAAAAATACGAAATAGAAATATCCACAGTAATATTGTTATACTAAGACGAGAAAATCTTAGTCACTGAAGACACTAATCTGTCTGGAGACAAATTTTAGTGAAATACTATTCTATCGATAGAGTGTAATCTCATGGATGGTTAGACCTATTGTATATTATTAAGTCTGGTATATCATTAGAGTGTAGTAGTAATCTATGGCTCAAACATGATAATAAACTCAATTAATAGTTTGTACTGTATAGTACTAGGCTGTATTGGTAGACAGACTATCATAAAACTGGTTAGATTGTCTGGAGTGTGGCTATGAAATTGGTAAGGTAGTAGAATATTACGCCATAAGTTACCATACTATCGATGAAGAATATATTATAGTATGGTATTGCACTATCACTAAATAGTATAGCATAGTCGTTGTTCAAGCTCCAGGTTAGCTCTGACTGAGCAGGCATGATCAGAGGCGGTCCAACCATGACTACCCGTGTTTTTTTTTAATGTATATTTAAGGGGTACCTTGCATTAGAAATCTATCCTTTCTTTTAATGATGGTAATATAGTATTTGGAGGAATTTAGCTGCTGTTTCTCACAGGTCGAGCGACCACGTAGATGGTATAGCACAGTCGTTGTTCAAGCTCCAGGTTAGCTCTGACTGAGCAGGCATGATCAGAGGCGGTCCAACCATGACTACTCGTCTTTTTTTTTTTGTATATTTAAAGGGTACCTTGCATTAGAAATCTTTTCTTTTAATGATGGTAATATAGTATTTGGAGGAATTTAGCTGCTGTTTCTCACAGGTCGAGCGACCACGTAGATGGTATTAAAACGTTGTAGTATATAGTAAGACAGGAGATATGTAGTGTGGTGTATAGTATGATATCAAAACTATTGATAAACAGTTTAGAGAAGATAGAGAAAAAAAAAGGTAACAGAAATTGTTATGGCATGATAAGGTGCTAAAAATAGAGTTGGGTATATGGAAAGATAGGAAAAGATATCAATCGATAATTTTTATCTATATGTAGTAAAGACGTTTATATATCGATAAAACGGTGAAAGGTGAGATAAGGTAGAAAGGGAAAGCCAAAAAGGAGAAGATGGAGTAACAAAATCCATGCTACATGCATATATGGAAAGAGAGCACAATATGGCGGATCATATCTCTCAATGTCTACAACACACACACACATATATATACGTAAATACACATATATACGTATATATACATATGTATAGACATACACAAATACATATGCATGTGCGTGTGTGTAGATATATACATATATTTACGTATGTGTGTATATATATATAATACATACACGCACGCACGCACACATTTCACAGCTCGCCAAATACACATTACACACATACATATGCATGTGCGTGTGTGTAGATATATACATATATTTATGTATGTGTGTGTATGTGTATATATATAATACATACACGCACGCACACACACACATGTACATTTCACAGCTCGCCAAGTCCCCCGATTCGTGTAATGTGTACATTGTAATTGTTTGGAACAAAGCATGCAGAATTTCGACGAAACAATCCACGGGCTCGAGGCGTTGTTGAACAAAAAGAAAACTGGGAGATAAAGGACAGACATAAATTCCTCGACAGTGAAATTATAGCGCGATTTGTGAGAAGGTAGTATCAAGTTTTTTTTTTTGTAACCAGCCATTACACGCGCACATATCATAAAAGCACATACATACATACACAAATGTGTAAACATTGTATAAACAATATAGGGTAAAGGCACTCACCTAAACAACTCCAAAATAGCGTGTTGAGCAGGTAAAAGTTAAAGAAGGTATCCATGATATAAAATGCCGATCTGCAATATGCAGTACGGTGATGGTAGAGCCTTGCAGATCATCCAGCCTTTTGCCTCATATCCGAGCGATCATTCTTTTAACTTTCACCCAGCCCGTCGTCTATCGTCAATAAACACAAACTGAGCATGATGTTCAATTTCTTTCAATTATTTAATGTTGGTATATATATGCTTATGTATTAAGATATCACTCCTCTTGGCTGAGTCTCTGACGATTCGACGACAAAACGTTGCTTTTAATTGCAAAGTCCGTTAATTACTTTTCTTTTTCTTTTTGGTATTTAGAAGCGGTGCCCAAAGTTTTGGCAGTGTCGGGAGCAGCATCATGTTGAGTGTGCAGTGTCATCCACTATCATTACCATCTCTCTCTCTCTCACTCACTCACTCTCTCTCTCTCCTTCACTCACTCTCTATCTCTTCTCATTATACTGACCTCCCCCGTTTCACAACAGCTTTTTTTTCTCCCCCCGTCGTCGTCTCTCCAGTGCTTCCCCTTCCTACAACCTTGCTTTCTTTCAGTTTACCTTAAAAAGCCTAGGCCGTTTTCTGTTTTGCTTATTCCAGGTTTTTACCACAAATCGGCCCTTTCCATATCCAATTAACCTCCTCCTCAGACTTGCACTACGCTGATTATTGTTGCTTCTAGCACAAGTTGGGCGATTGAGTCGGAGTCGGCCACGTTTCCATGGTATGTCAGCTCCCAGCGACTTTCAATGTGGACTAAAAATGCTGGCACACAACACCTCCAAGGGAGTACTTCTTTCAACTCGACGGCTACTAGTATTCGCATAAAACTTTCCAAACTATCCAAGCGTCATATTTCTATAAATATGTGTGCAAAAGATGATTTATAAACAACACATAAAACCTTTACTGCTAACATAACGACGTCGATAATTGGACAGCTTTTTTATAGCAATTCCTCAGAGATTCAAACTATAGCAGACAAGGGGGATAATCATTGGTCTCCTTGTTTTTCCTCCTCAGACGTAGAACTTTTTTTCTTCCTCCTCCTAATGTTAACAACTTTACGAAAAGTAGCCAAGTGCTCGATTATAATCCTTTCTTTTCTCACTCATTCGGTCGCTGTCGTCTTGCTTGTTTCTCACATGATAAATATTAGTTCTCAGATCTCAGGGCATACGAGTATATGACACAGTGCTACCTTAAAGCATGGGTGCATTCGGCATTTGCCCGGGGACCTCACGGGTCTCGAGGCTCGTTTCTGCTTTACGTATATTATACAGTGGCTTGCTGTCAAATACATACTTATCGGGCCAGTGCATTGATTTGCCCAGGGGCCTATAATGCAACTAAGACGGATCTGATACGATATATATGCTTTTCTTGTCAAGGACATTATCGATATGAGTGGCGTGAAATAGCTTCAAGGCCGGAGTCCAAGACTTTATTTTTACCTTGAATTCTGCTGGGTGACGTGCTGCACTTGTCTATAAACAACAAACATTTTGTAAACTTATTCGACGATCCCCTTCGAATTAAACTGAAGCGACTCGCGAGAAGAGTCCGTGGGCCTGTTTCGATTTCGGTTTGAATGTAAATATTGACGTTAATGCCCTTGGAAAAGCCATGAATGTCACAACTTCTGTCTCCCTCAAATATCTAGCCTCTATATTTAATAAATATCGATATTTTTATATTAAGCACAAAGCCACAGGTAACTTATGCAATATATTGAAATTTATAATAACTTATGCAATATAAAAGAATATACAATCACAAAAAAGGGACCTTTTCGGTTTGAACGGCAGTTTTTAAAAATAATTTCCACGTAACTAAACACTTTTAAACTTCGTATACTGGTAGAATGTGTTTATAAAACATCTTTTTCTCTTGGCTTTATTGAGAAAATTCTATAGTTTGTAAGATATTTGTTGTTGTTTTTCTTCAATTTCTGCTATATCAACCAATCAATGACGTCTATTGAGGTGAAAACATTCTGTGCCGTATGAATATGTCCCTCATTTAAGAAACACTTTGCCATATATTTAAAGGAGTTCACTGGGAAGGAATTCATTATCCTGCACGGATTGATCTCCCATATGACCTCCGCAGCCACCTGCAAAGGATACTCAGGGTTCTCCGTGCAGGAAAGAAGCCCCTCCCACTGGCCCTTCCTTTCAAATTTCTTAATCAAGTTCTGCAGTGTCCCTCCCTTGTGGAAGAAGACCACAAATTCCTCCTCCAGCAGCACACCCGCCGAAGGAGCATCAGGACACGCCGGCAGCATGTCACAAACTGCCAGAAATGTCTCGTTTTTCTTTTTTTTTCTTCTTTTTCCCTTGGACCACGGGAGGGTGGTGTTCCTCTGCTTTGTCCAGCAGGTCCTCCCTTCCTCCCACAGCCCTCGGGTCCTTCAGTGGGCTAGCTTCTTGCCACACAGCCACACCTACACAGGCCATACCTGTGCCTTCACACAGCCACAGCTGCACACACACACATTTGCAGGCCCATAAAAAACCAAACCTCCACCAACTACTTTGTCTATATATCTGTGGACACCTTTCAATGCCATGCATACCATATGGTTTGCAAATCTAATGGAAGTCTCAAAAGACAATTTAAGATCTACAAAGATCAGAACTTATCTGCAGCTCTTGGTGGTCCAAATCTGATATGCAATCTATGCGGGTGTCCTTTCAATACATTGACTGGTTTAAAAAACCACATCAGATGCCATGATGGATCTAAAGCGGATATAGAAGTCTCCAAATTTGAGAAATGAATATGAAATGGTTTTTGATAAAACTGGAATATTTTACACTGGTAAGGAAGGGCCATAAGTTAACATCTCTTGCCTGTAATGTCTCCTGGATGACTAGGGGTGGTCAGAATCTGCATAAGAAATAGACAACCACCACACACATGAATACACAATCACACACACACACATGATGTGCTTCTACACAGTTTGCATCTACCAAATTCCTTCACAAGGCATTCATCAGCCTAGGGCTATAGTAGAAGGAATTTCTTTGAGGTGCAGTGCAATGGGATTGAACCTAAAAATCATATGGTTACATAGCAAGCTTCTTAACCACACAGCCATGCCTGTGCTCATATAGAAGTCTCCAAATTTGAGAAATGAGTATGAAATGGCTTTTGATAAAACTGGAATATTTTACACTGGTAAGGAAGGGCCGCAAGTTAACATCTCTTGCTTGTAATGTCTCCTGGATGAAGAAAAATTCTATCTTTTTTATTCATTTTCAGTTTTTTTATTTTCCCTATGCACACACATACCACCACACACATACACACACATACCACCACACACATACACACACATACCACCACACACATACACACACATACCACCACACACATACACACACACACACACGCATGCACATGCATATGGATGATGATGAGGATGAAGATGATGATGATGACTGATGCTGGCGGTGGTAGTAGTGGTGGTGGTGATGGTGGGTGGTGGTGGCGGTGGTGATGTTGAGGAGGAGGAGGAGGACAGTGATAGAAGAGGAAGGGGATGGAGGAAAGTGAAGACAAAGGAGTGTGAAAGAATCTTTTTTTAAAGAGAAGGGGGAGAAAAAAATGTATTAGAATTGTTATATAAAAACATCTGTTGTGACAACTGAGACTCGAAAACAGCAGAAAATCTTCAGATTCTGTTAATTCCAGAGCGTTTAACCGAACATTATTCTATGCCAAGAAACAATATATCTGAGACCTGTGTGTAATTCAAGGAAAGACAATCCCTATCACCTTTTAACTGAGGAAGTTAGTTAAAAATAAAAATGTCATGACCCCCCCCACCACCACCACCACTCCCACCCCATCATAAAAGAGATTGAATAACTCAGGGACATCATCTGCAGAGTGGTGAACAACAGTGAGTTAGTATGGATATGTTTAACCCTTTAGAAATCAGGGATCTTTACCTTTTGACTTACAGATTTCAAAAAATAATTTTTTGTAACTAAACACTTTCAAACTTCGGACACTGGTAGAATGTGTCATGTAAAACATCTTTTACTCTTAGCGTTTTTGAGAAAAACTTATATTTACAAAGATATTTCACCTTAACCCTTTCGTTACCAACCCGGCTGAAACTGCCTATGGCTCTGTAGTACAAATGTCTTGTTTTCTTAAGTTTTGAATTAAAATCTTCCACCAAACCTTAGTCACAATTTATGTTCCTAACACTAGCTTGATGATAACTAAGTTATTTTACTAAATTCTTTGTTATATTTAAAGTAACTGAAAGAAACACAGAGCATCTCAAAATAAATACAGTAACGAAAGGGTTAAAGTTCTCATATTTCGGTAATTTCAACCAATCAATGATGAGTAATTCAGCTGAATGTTTCAGTTACATAACCTTATCTGCAAACCGTACCAACTGTACTTATGAAATAGTGATGGAAGAATTTAGTACTTTTTGTAGGCGCAGGAGTGGCTGTGTGGTAAGTAGCTTGCTAACCAACCACATGGTTCCGGGTTCAGTCCCACTGCGTGGCATCTTGGGCATGTGTCTTCTGCTATAGCCCCGAGCCGACCAATGCCTTGTGAGTGGATTTGGTAGACGGAAACTGAAAGAAGCCTGTCGTATATATGTATATATATATATATATGTATGTGTGTGTGTGTTTGTGTGTCTGTGTTTGTCCCCCTAGCATTGCTTGACAACCGATGCTGGTGTGTTTACGCCCCCGTCACTTAGCGGTTCGGCAAAAGAGACCGATAGAATAAGTACTGGGCTTACAAAGAATAAGTCCTGGGGTCGATTTGCTCGACTAAAAAAAGGTGGTGCTCCTGCATGGCCGCAGTCAAATGACTGAAACAAGTAAAAGAGTAAAGAGTAAAAGAGTATCTGTTAACTGCCATCTGATTTCTTCCCCCACCCCCAGATACTTCCACCCACTCTTTTATAAATATGGGGTGGCCATGTATCTGCTCTTCAGCAAGACACCTCTGTTTGTCCCTGGTATAAAAATCACCTCTCTGCTCTCTTAAATACCCCTAATATTTAGTTAAGACAGGTCTTTCCCCTTTTCCCTTTACTTGCCCTTGTATGTATTTCACAACCCCACCCCGCCACCAGAACCAGTGGCACGGAAAAGAAATACTCAGTACACACTATTAAAGGATTGGCATTAGGAAGGGCATCCAGCTGTAGAAACCATGCCAAAGTAGACTTTGGAGCAGAATACAGTCTTGGGGGACACATTGAATTCTGTCAAACCCATACCAGCATGGAAAACAGATGTCAAATGATGATGTTGGTGGTGGTGGTGGTGGTAGAGGTGGTAGTGGTGATGGTGGTGGTGGTAGAGGTGGTAGTGGTGATGGTGGTGGTGGTGGTAGAGGTGGTGGTGGTGGCGGTGGCGGTTGTAGTGGTGGTGGTGGTGGTGGTGGTAGAGGTGGTAGTGGTGATGGTGGTGGTGGTAGAGGTGGTAGTGGTGGTGGTGGTGGTAGAGGTGGTGGTGGTGGCGGTGGTAGTGGTGGTGGTGGCGGTGGTAATGGTGGTGGTAGTGGTGATGGTGGTGGTGGTGGTGATAGTGGTGATGGTGGTGGCGGTGGTGGTGGTGGTAGTGGTGGTGGTGGTGATGGTAGTGGTGGTGGTGATGGTGGTGGTGGTGATGGTAGTGGTGGTGGTGGTAGTAGTGGTGGCGGCAGCGGCTGTGATGATGATGGTGATGATGATGAAGCTGATACTAAGAGGATGTGTTGCATGAGAAAAAAAGGATAAAATAATAACACAATTTAATGCTACATCATTTTAGCATTAAATTTTTAATAAAGAGAATGTGAGAAATATTTTTATTTTGCTGTGTAATTCCTTCCTAAAAATAACTCAACTAATTGTTAACCACGGTAATTACTAGGGTCTAAAGATTTCACTGAAAATTTTTCTTGTAAAATATCTTGAATTGACTCTCTTTTTTATTTTATTTTATTTTTTTATTTTTTACCAGAAGCTTTTTTTATTTGTAAAAAAAAACAATAAAAAAGCTTTTTGCTTTCAAGAAAATAAAAATTTTGCTTCTTTTGTTTGCTTTTTTTTTTTTTACATTTTTTAAATGCTTTTAAAAATATTTCATTTTTTATTTTTATTTATTTATTTATTCTATTTATTTTTTTAAATTTATTTTTTGCTTTGTCATTGCTGAAGATGCACCAACAGCATACAGAAGATAGTTTGCTTTTTATTTATTTTTTTTAATTATATTCTTTTATTCTTGTTCATATATTTCTATATATATAAAAAAAAAAGGAGTGTGTGTGTATGTGTGTGGGAGTTCAATTCAATTCGAATGTTCATTAGTGTCTCAATGAGTTTTCACAAACTCCAAACACATGCAAATTTCATTGAAAGTTTCACATATCAGTCGCTGAATTTTTCCTTAACACTGTCAAGAGATATAAAACTTAATACCAATGCTGTGTTGTTACCGTTTCCTCAGCAGCTGATCTACTGCAGAACATCTTCCTCTTCTATGCAGGTGAGTCAGCTAATTAATTGTCTCGCTTGAATACCAGGTTTTGATAATAATAATAATAATAATAATAATAATAATAATAATAATAATAGTAATAATGATCCTCTTTTTAAGGGTTTCTTTTTTCTCTTGCATTCCTCACAATACCATTTACGTGAGTGCTGACATATTGGTTGTTGTCATTAGTTACAAGACTTCTCAAAAAGCTCTGTGATTAACAGTTTCTGTCTTGTATCACCGGGGGCCCCTAATTTCTGCCCCCCCCCCATACTGTTTCTTTTTACGATTATCTTAGCACTACATCGCTGCATGGTATACTCTCTCTCTCTCTCTCGTTACTCTTTTACTTGTTTCAGTCATTCGACTGCAGCCATGCTGGAGCACTGCCTTTAGTCGAGCAAATCGACCCCAGGACTTATTATTTTGTAAGCCTAGTACTTATTCTATCAGTCTCTTTTGCTGAACCGCTAAGTTACAGGGACGTAAACACACCAGCATCGGTTGTCAAGCGATGTTGGGGGGACAAACACCGACACACAAACATATACACAGACACATACACATATATATATATACATATATACAATCGGCTTCTTTCAGTTTCCGTCTACCAAATCCACTCACAAGGCTTTGGTCGGCTCGAGGCTATAGTAGAAGACACTTGCCCAGCATGCCACGTAGTGGGACTGAACCTGGAACCGTATGGTTGGTAAGCAAGCTACTTACCACACAGCCATGTGGTATTCATTTAAAGGGATCTTGTAGTGTAAAATTGTTTCACTGTCATGCATTTCCATGTGAAAGCATGTCTGGCCATGGGGAAACAGGACCTTCCTTAGGAACAGTAAAGAAGAACAGAATCCAGCTCTTAGAAATCCCCTTTGCAAATTCTGTCTGATTAAGTACGGAAAACTGCATCTTAAAACTATGAACATGTTAAAGTTGAAAATATCATGCTATTTATATTTTCAACCCTTTATTCAGTTTTGGGTATTTGATTATTTTTCTTCCCATCATCCTTTTACCACATAATCATTTTGATTATTACTTTTTATTATTATTATTATTATTATATTATTATTATTATTATTATATTGTTATTGTTATTATTAATCATCATTTTCCATTTTATTTCTCTTTAAAAATATTTCTCAAAAACTTAAATGTTTTATGGATCAAATTTCTGCTTGAAAAATATGTTATCTGAGAATCTCTCTCTCTCTCTCTCTCTCTCTCTCTCTCTCTCCTCTCTCCCCCTCTCTCTTTCCCTATATATATGTATGTGTATATATATATATATGCGCAATTTTTTTCTCTCCTTGTTTCTTTTCTGTGTATCTTTCTGTCGAAGAGCGTAGGCTCGAAACGTAAAAGACTTGTTTTATTTATATTCCTGAGTGCCATACTAATACAATTGTTTGTTTGTACTCCACCTGCCTTCGTCTTTTGTTTATTTTCATAAAGCTTCCCGTTATATATGTGTATATATATATATGTATGTATGTATATGTATGTATATATATATATATATATATATATATATAGTTAATCCAAACATGAAAACACAAAGAGAAAACACAACAACGCGAGGACGTGGAACAAATATAGTATTATTGGATGCTCAGGAAGGAAGGGAAGAAGAAGGGTTTAACGTTTCGAGTAGAGCTCTTTGTCAGAAACATAGCAAAAGGAAAGATCCAGAGAAGGGAAGACGGAGGAAAAAAAATCACCAACGGTACACAAACGGTCATACATATATATGTACATGTGTATATGTATATATATGTGTACGTATATGTATATATATGTATATATATATATATATATATACATATACATATATATACATATATATACATATATATACATATTATACATATATATACATATATATATATATAAAATATTATTAGAGACAAAACCACTATTTTGCAAAACAAACAAGGAAAGACTTAATCAATACATAAAATTTTAATAAATAGTCAAAAAAACCGCCACTACAATCGTTTCTTGTCTTGATCGACAATCTTCAGGTGGACTTCCAATAATTCAGTGTCAAATTATGATTTTTTTTCCTCCGTCTTCCCTTCTCTGGATCTTTCCTTTTGCTATGTTTCTGACAAAGAGCTCTACTCGAAACGTTAAACCCTCCTTCTTCCCTTCCTTCCTGAGCGTCCAATAATACTATATATGTTCCACGTCCTCGCGTTGTTGTGTTTTCTCTTTGTGTTTTCATGTTTGGATTAACTATATATATATATATATATATATATATATACCGGAGTAAACACATAAATGTGAAACAAGGTGGAAAAAAGAGTACTCAAATACCAGTGGTAGTGTAATATGCTTTATTTAAAGCAGCAGAAAATTCAACAAAATCTGTTACTCTGAGTGTCCTGTTGCCGTTCATCGGACAGTTTTGGCTAGAATGGAACTGATATGTCAATTCTATCCAGACTATTACAAACGCTACACCTTTAAAAAATGGACTTGTTTGATTGGCCCTTTAGAAATAACGGTCAATTTTCGAGCGATAAACAAAGATGAGCTCAAAAATATATATATATATATATATATTTATAAAAATTATAAAATTCGAGGAAAAACCTTACATTGAATAAAATACATATTGACCTTAATGAAGGAAATATAATTAATACATGGAAATTGAAATGCATTAAAAATATAACACAGCAATACATATTCATATTAAAGTATACATATATATCAACATACACAGAATAGATGCGTGCGAACCCCATACATATACAGATGTATAAATATAAAGCTAAAATATACACACAAATGCATGTATACATGGTGACGGTGGTGACCCCCTTCGGTCAGACACTGACCATGGGTTTGCACCTAGAGTGTTACCCTCTGAGGTACAAGTCTGGGCAAGGTTGTTTTATGGAAGACCAGCAGTCGCCCATGCATACCGGCCTCCCCTCTCCACGTCACCAATGTTGTCCAAGGGAAAGGCAGCAGCTGATACAGCTTGGCACCTGTGACATCACAACTCATTTCTACAGCTGGGTTAACTGGAGCAAAGTGAAATAAAGTGTCTTGCTCAAGAACACAACACGCAGCCCGGTCCGGGATTCGAGCTCACAACCTCACAATTGTAAGCTGGATGCTCTAACCACTGAGCCACGCGCCTTCATGTATGTATGCATATGTATACATATATGTATACATATGTATACATATGTATATAAATATGTATACATATGTATACGCAATCTAGTTCGCACACAAGCTAAAATCATCGATGGTTAAGTATTGTTCTTATTTACGAAGCAAAGCTTAAGACATGAGTAAGTGAGGGGGGCGTAAAGTTGCATGACTCTATACATGTATCGTATAGTTAGAGAAAAAAACGAAAGAAAGGAAGAGAGAGTAAAAAAGGGGAAGGAAAAAAAGAAAAAAGGAGGGGTGGGGAAAAAACGAAATAAGAAAAATTATGTATACAACTGGGAGGGCGCCTTGCGCATCGAGATCTTCTCAGGCTAAGCACCTCGTTCTCCTCCTCTCCACAATCGTCATCCGATGAAGCGACAATCCTGCAAAGATCCAAGACATGTCACGGCATTCTATCAATGGAGACGTTGTTTCTGGAATTGACTACCGTCACCATTCCTCTACTCCATTGAGACGTACAGCACACCTTCGGTGGCTTAAGTCAGACTTCCTCCCCTATTTTCATGCAAGCGGGTCCCTTCTCTTCCTCGTAGCCCTCCAGCGCTTTACTAAGATGCCTCCATTCATATTTAAATACTGCTCTGTGTGGCACAGATTCTTCAGCTTGTCCAGATCGGGGAGACATGTTGTACCAGAAAACTGCTTCCAATGGTGAAATGTGCCCTCTTTCCGCTATGGACTTGACTGTCCAATGGTGCCTCTCTACGATCCCGTTACCACTCGGCCTATACGCTGCTCTGAACAAGCAACGCACATTCCACCAGTTGAGCATATCCCTCAATGCTTCTGAATGAAACACCGCCCCGTTGTCCATTAGCAGTTCTTCCACAGGACCCCTCTCTAAAAATATCCCGTTCAAAATCTGCGCAATCTTGTCAGCAATGCCCGTTCTCAACTCCCTCCAAATGGCCAGCCGGCCCGGCCCACAGTTGACCATGGAGAGATACATTCTCTGATGGTAGTGCATCACATCCACAACTAGACATTTCCAGTTGCGCTCCACCAAAAGATTTCCTTGCTCATGCCCACACGGAGTAGGGTCAATGGACTGACACCTGTCGCAGCTCCTGACCACTTTTTTCGAGAGATATAGGGTCCTGTCCACACCCAAGTGATGCATAGAATGTAGTCTCTTCAGTTCGGAGTCATCCAACCGACATGCCGCAGCGATCCCTTTCCGGGCCTCCTCCGGTTCCTCCAACCACACCCTTTTCACCCTGGTCAGTGCGTCTGCCCTGTTTCTCTCCAAAGGCGCGGAAACCACGTTCAACTTCAGTCCGAACTCGGCAATCAATTCTCCTAGAACTCCTAGACAGCGCTTCACCAATATCTCCATGGCACCTTTCATCCGAACTCTCCTCTCACCGGTAATCCCCGGTCCTACCCAGCCAAGCACCGGGGCCGAATCTGTCCGGATTTCAATTGAGCGCAGCCCCCATTTCAGGGCCAAGTTCACCCCTTTCAGCACCGCGTCTAATTCGGTAACATTGATGTGGTTAAAGTCATCTGCTTTCCAAAGCCAGGCCGCGTCCTCCACCTCAGCACTCTCTGAGTGGTTGGTGTTATGAAGGGCATCCAGCTGTAGAAACTCTGCCAGATCAGATTGGAGCCTGGTGCAGCCATCTGGTTCACCAGTCCTCAGTCAAAATCGTCCAACCCATGCTAGCATGGAAAGCGGACATTAAATGATGATGATGATGATGATGTCGACTGCGACAATGACAATGGCGGTAGTGACGACAATGATGATGACGATGATGATGGTGATGATGGTTTCTGAAACAAGAATTTTTCTTGAAATAATCAGCTACCTGAAAGCAGGAAGTGTTCATTATGTTAATAATATTTTGCAGTTTTAGTTAACTGTGTTTTGAGGGGTTTAATCCCGAGTCATAGTTGCAAGGATCATATTTGTAAGGGATCATATTAAGGTAAGAGGCATTGCAACTTTTAATTTACTATTTTACAAAAAATATTGTGAACCCTGGACTTTTTGATATTAATAACTCTTAATAAGTGAGTAGGTAGTTTCTGTTATCTAGGTGACATAAACAGCGCTGGGGGGTGGTGTGTGTGTGGTTATAGTGAAAGCATGTAGTAGCTGGAGTAAGAATGCGGTAGAAAGCATTCAAGGACGTGTCAACAGAAATAGCAACAGCTATTGTGTTGTTTAAGAGATACTGAATGCCGAAGAGCTGAAGAGGCTGGCTAGAGTTAAGTGTGCCACATTGAGAAGATGTTTAGGAGCTGTTGCTTCTGTTGGAAACAAAGAAGCAGTCTGCATAAAAAGTGTAAACAAGAAGCAGGATGCTGTTTAATAGTGAGATGTGAATATTGAATATGGAGGTATAGAGTTTGAGATGGAATGTGTCAAGTGTGGGCTGCAGAATGTCTGATGTTAACTTATCTTAAAGACAAGAGGTTACTTACTCTGAAAACAATTTAACAATTCTGCCAACTTAACGATCAACTGCATTATTCGCAGGAGAAAGCATACATTTTATTCTGAAATATTCTTTGTATTTTTAAACTCATCTCACTTTCTCTCTCTCCTCACCCGTCTCATATTATGATGGTGAATTGTCATCAGTGTCAGATAGAAAGTCTCATAGCATTTATTCCAAAATTCTGTGCCCTGAGTTCAAATCCTGCAAAGGTTGATTTTGCCTTTCATCCTTTCAGGGTCAATAAAATATATATTTCTTTATTACCCACAAGGGGCTAAACACAGAGAGGACAAACAAGGACAGACAAATGGATTAAGTCGATTATATCGACCCCAGTGCATAACTGGTACTTATTTAATTGACCCTGAAAGGATGAAAGGCAAAGTCGACCTTGACGGAATTTGAATTCAGGACATAGCGGCAGACGAAATACCTATTTCTTTACTACCCACAAGGGGCTAAACACAGAGAGGACAAACAAGGACAGACAAAGGGATTAAGTTGATTACATCAACCCCAGTGCGTAACAGGTACTTATTTAATCGACCCCGAAAGGATGAAAGACAAAGTTGACCTCGGCGGAATTTGAATTCAGGACATAGCGGCAGACGAAATACCTATTTCTTTACTACCCACAAGGGGCTAAACACAGAGAGGACAAACAAGGACAGACAAACGGATTAAGTCGATTATATCAACTTCAGTGCATAACTGGTACTTATTTAATCGAGCCCGAAAGGATGAAAGGCAAAGTCGACCTCATCAGAATTTGAACTCAGAATGTAGCGGCAGACAAAATATCTATTTCTTTACTACCCACAAGAGGTTAAACACAGAGGGGACAAATAAGGACACACAAATGGATTAAGTCGATTATATCGACCTCCAGTGCATAACTGGTACTTATTTAATCGACCCCGAAAGGATGAAAGGCAAAGTCGACCTCGGCGGAATTTGAACTCAGAACGTAACGGCAGACGAAATACTGCTAAGCATTTGCCTGGCGTGCTAACGATTCTGCCAGCTCGCCGCCTTTCAGGGTCAATAAAATATAGTTAGTTAATTAATTTGTTAGCTAATTATTTTTCTCCATGCTGTGAGGCACATAATGCTGCAACATGATCTCCAGCCAGCTCTGTTTTCTGATACTGTTCTAGTCCAGCCACATAACCAGCCGATTGCAACTGGAGGTGCTATCTTGATAGCTGGGAGTGCTGAACAGGGGTACGAACAAAAGCCCCAACTTACAGCATGAAAGTGGACAAAAGCCCCATGCTAATATTTTTCAGTTGTTTTTTTCGTTTAATGACTTCAGATATTCCTTATGAGAAAAAAGAAGGCGGCGACAATGTATAATTTCAAAAGTGGATAAAACAAATTCTCATGCTGAGATTCTAACTGGGGGGTGCTGAGCACCCCATAGCCCCACCCCCACCCCATGGTTACATGCTTGTTCTGGTCTCATTTCAGCTTCTCCACCATTCTCATCTCATTTTCTTGTCAATGGCCCTTCGCCATATGGCACCACCCTGCTGCTCTTTTCCCCTCAGGCTGCCTCTTTAGTGCCACCATACAACCGCATTCTCGATCTTATCTGAGGACATGTCCGATCCAGTTCCAGAGTCTGTGTCTTATTTTGTCCCCGATCCTTTCGATGCCCACTGTTGTCTCAACTGTGTCATTTTGGGCTCTTTTTAGCCACTTGATGTCCAGTATTCTCCTTAAGCATGTGAATTTGAAGCTGTGCTAATCCAAATCCTAATCCATAGCAGTGGATTGACAAAACTGTAAAAATGGATCAGATGTCTGGTGGTATTTATTCTTGCTCTTTGTGTTTTGAGTTCAAATCCTGCCATGATCTACTGATATGATAAACTTAATACATCACTGGGTCTAACACCACCACCTGCCATTTGGGGTAACTTTAGTGGAATCCACTCCCCATGAAGCATTTAAAGTCCGCTTTCCATGCTGGCATGGGTGGGACAGTTTGACAAGAGCTGGCCAGGCAGATGCCTGCACCAGACTTCTGTAACTGTTTTAGCAGGAGTTTTACAGCTGGATGCCCCTCCTAACACCAACCACCCAGCTGAGTGGACTTAGTACTTTTGATGTGGCACAAGCACAGGTGAGGTTAGTTTTGGCAAGGTGTTTACAGCTGGATGCCCTTCCAGACACCAACCACCCAGCTGAGTGGACTTAGTGCTTTTGACGTGGCACAAGCACAGGTGAGGTTAGTTTTGGCAAGGTGTTTACAGCTGGATGCCCTTCCAGACACCAACCACCCAGCTGAGTGGACTTAGTGCTTTTGATGTGGCACAAGCACAGGTGAGGTTAGTTTTGGCAAGGTGTTTACAGCTGGATGCCCTTCCAGACACCAACCACCCAGCTGAGTGAACTTAGTGCTTTTGACGTGGCACAAGCACAGGTGAGGTTAGTTTTGGCAAGGTGTTTACAGCTGGATGCCCTTCCAGACACCAACCACCCAGCTGAGTGGACTTAGTGCTTTTGATGTGGCACAAGCACAGGTGAGGTTAGTTTTGGCAAGGTGTTTACAGCTGGATGCCCTTCCAGACACCAACCACCCAGCTGAGTGGACTTAGTGCTTTTGACGTGGCACAAGCACAGGTGAGGTTAGTTTTGGCAAGGTGTTTACAGCTGGATGCCCTTCCAGACACCAACCACCCAGCTGAGTGGACTTAGTGCTTTTGATGTGGCACAAGCACAGGTGAGGTTAGTTTTGGCAAGGTTTTTACAGCTGGATGCCCTTCCAAACACCAACCACTTTACAGTGTAGACTGGGTGCTTTTAAGTGGCACCTGCACTGACAGGGTCACCAAGTAACTTGCAAGGCAAAAAAAGTTTCTTTTAAGAGGGGAACGGGCATTAGTGGAGGGGATCTTGTGTCAGATGATGAAAGGTTATAGTGAGACAGAGAGACAGCAACAAGTGTCTTGCTGTACCAACGATCATGCTCGAATGGTGTTTTTAATTTGCCATCGGCACGGAGGCCAGCTTGTTGCTCTGGCAACGATCTCACTTGTATGGTACTCTTAGTGCTCCACTAGCACTGAGGTCAGTCATCAGATATCATTCAGCTAGTGTTAGGAACATAAATTGTGACTAAGGTTTGGTGGAAGATTTTAGTTCAGAACTTATGAAAACAAGACATTTGTACTACAGAGCCAGTGATGGTTTCAGCCAGGTTCGTAATGAAAGGGTTAAACGCACCTCTACATTTGGGCAGATGCACATTAGAAGCAATTGGAAGGGTGTGGATTGAAGGAAATTTAGGCTATTATTTCTAGCATATAGAGTTACCACATTGAGGTCTCCTCATGTCTTCTGCTGATTCTTAACCCTTTTGTTACCATATTTCTATTGAGATTAATTTTAAATATTACAAAGAATTTAGTAAAATAACTTAGTTATCATTAAGCTGGTATTAGGAACATAAATTGTGACTAAGGTTTGGTGGAAGATTTTAATTCAAAACTTATGAAAACAAGACATTTGCACTCAGAGCCAGAGCCGGTTTCAGCCGGGTTGGTAACAAAATGGTTAATATATACAGTGCACAGAATGCACTACTATCTTATGTGTACCAAAAACTCACAAAGGGAAAAATCATATTATGAACCAGAAACAAGCACGTTCTTTCCAAAGGTTTTTGCCCCCTTAAAAAACTTCACAATAAAATATATGGAATCACTTATATAGAATCGGTCGGTTTGTGTTGATTCAAAAGTAACATAATTACTTAATCCATTAGTATTCCAAAACTGATGGATGAAATTACCGAGGCAGGAAATTCTTCTTTGGTTTATCTTCAAGTTTCACATCTTGCATTTCCATCTACATAATCATTTCGCTCTTATCTCATTCTACATGTTGCAAAATTATATTTTGCTGCTTCTGTTGATATTTGAACCATAATAACTCTTGGCTTCTGGTTTCTTTCTCCATCATATGCTATTAAGAGTGGATTAAGTCAAATATAATCTCTTGTGCCGTAAATTAAAATTTTTTTAAAAAGCAAAAATTCATTTAGTTCTGTAACTGAAATGGTAAATAAAATTTTATTTTAAGCAGGTTATCCTTCAAAATATTGCATCATCATGTTTTGGTTTTTGCACTGGTCTCTCTCTCTCTCTTTACTCTTTTACTTGTTTCAGTCATTTGACTGTGGCCATGCTGGAGCACCGCCTTTAGTCAAGCAAATCGACCCCGGGACTTATTCTTTGTAAGCCCATTACTTATTCTATCGGTCTCTTTTGACGAACCGCTAAGTGACGGGGACGTAAACACACCAGCATCGGTTGTCAAGCAATGCTAGAGGGACATACACAGACACACACATACATATATATGACAGGCTTCTTTCAGTTTCCGCCTACCAAATCCACTCACAAGGCTTTGGTCGGTCCAAGGCTATAGCAGAAGACACACGCCCAAGGTGTCACGCAGTGGGACTGAACCCGGAACCATGTGGTTGGTTAGCAAGCTACTTACCACACAGCCACTCCTGCATATATATATATATATATGAATGTATATATAAGTGGGTGCTGAAAAGTTCCTGGCGTGCTAACGATTCTGCCAGCTCGTCACCTTAATGGTAATTGCGTCTATAGAGGAGGTGTCCGAGATCTCTATCCACACGATCTTCCCAGGATCAATGGGTGGAGAAAATGGATGGAATTTTACAATTACATCATACTACTGCAACGAAAGTGTCACACCATAATTCTTACAGTGGTATCATATCTTACCACAGCTGCTGGGCTTAATAAAAATATATCATTTCTTTTTATTTAATATTTGTTAATAGTAGCTACATCCACTTATCTATTCTAGAAAATGTTGGAGAGTTTGGCAAAAACAAATATTCACATTAATCACTGAATGTCATTCTTGATGTTAATAGTTTCATAAGAGCAAGAGAACTTCATTTTCCAGTTGTTAAGTTGATTAATGCAAATAATACAGTAACGAACCGAGAGGCAAAACAAAAGAATTTGAGGATAATCACTGTATCAGTTAACAACATGTAGCAGGAATATTGGCAGAGTCCCAAACACAGATTCATTGCCAAGAAATCAAACTAAAATGACTGTGTTTAGATGTAAAATAACTAAGTACCACAAACAGGATTCTGTCAAAGATTGATGACGTCAGCAAAGAACTATCCATTTCAGATCTCTGGTAGATACATCAAGAATGTTTTTTATTATCAGTAGATAGCTAATCAGTAAAAACAACAGAATCAGTAGATGCTTAACACATTATATCCCAGTTGTGATAGAAAACATGTGGTATTGTCATTAACGATTTTGTCTTTGGCGTGTTTTCTTTGACAGACCTTGGCTGCAGTTGTTTGAAGGACGAAGTGGGACAAAGTGCGAATCCAGATAGAATTCAAGGGAGGTAGGAGGGAAACATGAAGGGGTCATTGAACATGGACAGTGAATGGGATATCAACTTAGAGAGCGCAATCCCGCTATATATCAAGTAGAGGAGGTAACTGAAATTGAGGGAGGTCTGTAGATTGGTGGTGAAAAAGGATTATGTTCTGGTGGATTGGGGGTTTGAATATTCTCATTTCTCTGCACAAAGCCAATCCTATGGACTGAGCATCATATAGAGTAGTTAGGTTGTTGAAAATAATAATGTTAGTGAAGAAGGTAAGGAAGAAAGTGAAGATGAATGAAATGCAGTTTGGATTTATTCTAGGAAAAGAAGCGGTTAATTCAATCTTAATTATAAGGCAGTTTACAGGTGAAGTACAGGAACATGAGGAAGAAGTTGTTTCTTGGGTCTGTGGACCTGGAGAAAGCCTTTAACCCTTTAGCAATTAAACTGGCCCAAAATTCTACCTGTTCTATGTTCAAACTGGCCGGATCTGGCTTTTCACACTTATCGTACAATGTCATTCTAAGAATAAGCTATCACATCCTCAAAATTTTAATACTACGATGTTTTTGCATGATTAATTCAAAACAATTTGATTACATAAGCATTACATTTGACAGAATAATCTGAATACTAAAGGGTTAATGGGATTTCCCATTAAGAGATGACATGGGGACTGACCCTTTAGCATTTTAACCAGTCATATATGGCTCAAATATTCTAGTTGTTTTATGCAAAAACTGGCCAGATTTGGCCTCTTACACCTAGATAGACAAGCATTACATTTGATAGAGTAATTTGAATGCTAAAGGGTTAAAAATGTGTAATATTAACGAATGTGGAAGCTACATTTATGTGTAGGTTCTGTATGGTGAGAGTTGCAAGTGGAGGGATATTGGAAATGGTATAAAGAGGGAAAATATGAAGGTACTTTGTTCTCTAAGAAACAATGAATGGGGATGGTGGATCATAATTGTTGACAGTAGCTGCAGTGAGATCATTGAAGGGAAGCTTAGAGAACTGATACACACATGAGAAGGGGAATATTACTAAAATAAAGATGTATAGCATGAAAATTTTATTATATTGTTCATTCTCAAGCCACGCCTGGCTCATAAGGGCCGGTTTACCGGTTTCCTTGGCGTATAGGTTCCCTACCTGGACGGGACGCCGGTCCGTCGCAGGTGAGCTGCAAGATGCAGGAGGAAAGAGTGAGAGAAAGTTGTGGCGAAAGAGTCAGCAGAAGTTTGCCATTACCTTCCGTCGGAGCCACGTGGAGCTTAGGTTTTTCACTAATAAACACACAAATCGCCCGGTCTGAGATTCAAACTCGCGATCCCTCGACCGCGAGTCCGCTGCTCTAACCACTAGGCCATGTGCCTCCGTGATAGCATTTATATGAGGAGTGTTATGATTTATGAAAAGAAAGCAGAGCAGTAGAGAAGGCTGGAATGAATGAGAAAATAAGAATGGTTCAGCTCACCCTGTAAAAGCAACCAGTACACTCTGTAAAGTGGTTGGCATTAGGAAAGGCATCCAGCTTTAGAAACCATGCCAAATCAGACTGGAGTCTGATTTGGTACAGCTACCCAGCTTTGGTTAAACCGTCCTACCCATGCCAGCTTGGACAACAGATGTTAAACAATGATGATGATGATGACGAAGTGAGGTTGTTGTTATTCTTACTCCTTTACTTGTTTCAGTCATTTGACTGTGGCCATGCTGGAGCACCACCTTTAGTCGAGCAAACTGACCCCAGGACTTATTCTTTGTAAGCCTAGTACTTATTCTATCAGTCTCTTTTGCTGAACCGCTAAGTTACGGGAACGTAAACACACCACCATCGGTTGTCGAGCAATGTTGGGGGGACAAACCCAGACACACAAACATATACACACACACATACATATATATATATGTATAAATACACATATATACAATGGGCTTCTTTCAGTTTCTGTCTACCAAATCCACTCACATGTGCCACATGAAAAGCACTGTCCACTCTGCTGAGTGGTTGGTGTCAGGAAGGGCATCAAGCTGTAAAAATCCTGCCAAAACAGTCACAGAAGTCTAGTGCAGGCTTCGGCCTGGCCGGCTCTTGTGGTACCATCCCACCCATACTAGCAGGGAAGACGGACATTAAACGATGATGATGATGAAACAATTTTCTATTATGAAACTGTTGTTAACTGGAACAAATTTTTGGTGTAACGACACAGAACTGAATACAAGGGTGAAAATATCTATGCCTGTGTTTAAAAGTATTGAGCCCTAAGCTTGCTGGCACTGAATTTTGGATTTTCCTTGAATTACTTCCAGCATCATCATCATCATCATCTTCGTTTAGCATCCGCTTTCCATGCTAGCATGGGTTGGACGGTTCAACTGGGGTCTGGGAAGCCAGAAGGCTTCATCAGGCCCAGTCTGATCTGGCAGAGTTTCTACAGCTGGATGCCCTTCCTAACGCCAACCACTCCGAGAGTGTAGTGGGTGCTTTTTACGTGCCACCAGCACAGGTGCCAGGCGAGGCTGGCAATGGCCACGATCGGATTCGTGCTTTTTACGTGCCACCGGCATGGAAGCCAGTCAAGGCGGCGCTGGCATCGGCCACGTTCGGATGGTGCTTTTTACGTGCCACCGGCACAGAAGCCAGTCTAGGCAGCGCTGGCATCGGTCACGTTCGGATGGTGCTTTTTACGTGCCACCGGCACAGAAGCCAGTCTAGGCAGCGCTGGCATCGGCCACGTTCGGATGGTGCTTTTTACGTGCCACCGGCACAGAAGCCAGTCTAGGCAGCGCTGGCATCGGTCACGTTCGGATGGTGCATTTTACGTGCCAAAAAAAAAATAAGCAGAAAAAATATGGGCGACACATTCAATTCCCAATATTATCACCCTCTTAAAAGAACAACAACAATAAAAAAGATGGAAAGACAGAGACTCCAGAGTAAAAAAAAAAGGAAGGGTCTTTATCCGTATTTTCGATAAATTCTTGAAGTACAATATACATATATGAGACGTTTTGGCACCACCTGCTTGGCATTGTTGATTCCACACAATTCAACACATTTCTCATTCTTTCCTCCTCTCTCGCTCTTTCGGTTCCTCCATGTGGTTATGAGTGAGCATCTTTCAATTTCTCTCTTGGTGTTGGAGAAGAGAGGAGAAAGTGCTCATGGCATTATGTTCAATTAATAAAATCGAATGTCTCTCTCACTCTTTATGTTTGTATGTGGACATTTCTGCACATGCATGCATGCATGTGGGCCTCCGGCACCAAAAAGTGCCGTTGCCAAGACACACCGAATGTCCAGTCATCTGCGTGAAATTGTCAGTGTCCAAACAACCACACCCAATCATCTCTTTCTGCAATATACACACTGATCAAAGTACTGTTATACATTTGTAGTAGTAGCAGCAGCAGTAGTAGTAGTAGTAGTTGTCGTTGTTGCTGCTGTTGTTTCTCGTTGTTGTTGCTGTTATTATTGTTATTGTTGTTGTTGCTGTTATTGTTATTATTATTATTATTACTGTTGTTAGAATTTGTTTTCTGATATGGAATATGAATTTAGAATTCATTTCATTGTATGTGAACCCATATACATACTTGCATATATATATATATATATATATATATATATAGTAAATATATAAATATATATATATACTGTAAATATATTCATAATTATAGTATATATATTTATATTTGTATGTATGTATATGTAAGTATATAAATATATATATATATATATACTCATAGTAAACACATCATTTATAGTAAGTTTATGTATATACATATATATATATAGATATATATATATATATATATCCATACATATATATACTATAAAAATAGGTAGAATTCAAAAAATAATTTATTTGTTAAATAAAAGATACTAAATATTGAAAACTATGGATTTTCTCAAAAATTATTTACAATTTTCTTTGTCTGTGCTTTTTATCTTTTCATGGTTGTCTTTAGAACAAGCTCGGATTGTTCTATTTGGATTTTGATTTAGTACTTGTAGTCTTCTTCTCTGAATCTAGGGAATTTTGTTCGCTATTTTCAAGTTTTGGATCCGATTCTTTGAGAGGACTGTTTAATTCTTTGAACTCCTTATGGAATTTGTTTGCCTGGAGATAAAAAAATAATAAAAAGTGTGAAAATAAAATTAATACTTTATCACTTGAAAATAAATTCAATAATACCAATAAGAATATTTGGATCTTTTCGGTTTGACCAGCAGTTTTTTCTAGCGGTGTCATATGAAATTGTCACCCATAATTATGACTCTAGTATCGATCTATTGCATTTCAATCTGTTTTCGGGTTAGGGTTAGTTAGGGTTGGTTAGGGTTAGGGTTAGGGGGAAGGGTATCTTTTTTTCTTCACAAATATAAATAAACCCAATCTGTTTCTTAAACGAGGGACATATTCATACGGCACAGAATGTTTTTTACCTCAATAGACGTCAGTGTTTGGTTGAAATTTCAGAAATTGAAGAAAAAAAACAACAAATATTTTACAAACTATATAATTTTCTCAATAAAGCCAAGAGAAAAAGATGTTTTATAAACACAATCTACCAGTATATGAAGTTTAAAATTTTTTAGTTACCTAGAAATTATGTTAAAAACTGCCGTTGAAACCGAAAAGATCCGAATATTTTATATTTAAACTTCCAAGTCTATTTTTTCTGTTATCTTTTTACTGCTTTTAGTCACTGAACTGTGGCCATGCTGGGGCACTCCCTTAATGGGTTTAGTTGCTGAACCACAAAGTTATGGAGATGTTTTTATTATCAAGAAGTGGGTGAAACACAAACACCACACCACCACATGCACACATATCCTCATCATCGTCATTTCACTTCCATTTTCCATGCTGGCATGGGTTAGACAGTTCAACAAGATCAGATAAGCCCTTTAGATAGACAGAATTCAACCCAATTTCTAGTTAACTAAACAATTTGAAACTTCGTATACTGGTAGAATGTGTCAAAAGAAAACATTATTTTCACTTGGCTTTTTTGATAGATTTGTAATTTATGATTTGAGCTCAAATACTGGCGATTCATTGGTTAAAATTCGAAGAATTAAACTACGTTAAACTTACAAATTACAATTTTCTCAAAAAAGCCAAGTGAAAATAATGTTTTCTTTTGACACATTCTACCAGTATACGAAGTTTCAAATTGTTTAGTTAACTAGAAATTGGGTTGAATTCTGTCTATCTAAAGGAAAAGATACACATAAGGTTGCACCAGGTTCTGTTCTTTTATTTGTTTTGATCATTTGACTGTGGCCATGCTGAAGCACCATCTCAAATGGTTTTAGTTGAAGAAATCGACCCCAGGACTTATTTTTTTGCAAGCGTAGTACTTATTCTATCGGTCTCTTTTGCTGAACCACAAATTTTGGGGACACAAAGACATCAACATAGGTTGTGAAACGATGGTGGGGATAGGAACACACAAAACATACATATGTGTGTGTGTGTATATATTAGGTTGGCAACTGAGTTCCCGCCGTTTTTTAAAAATTTAAATGTTTTAAAAGGTTTAACCCTTTAGCATTTAAACCAGCCATAAGTATTCTGCCTGTTTTATGTTGAAACTGGCCAGATCTGGTCTCTCACACCAACCCTACAATATCATTTTAAAATTTAACAGCTACCTCATCAGAATCTCATAGCTACAAGATAATGCATGATTAGTTCAAAACAATGTGGATTAAAAAGGATTAACTTTGGCAGAATAATGCGGACAGTAAAGGGTTAATGAAGTAATGGGGTAACATTGAAGACAGAGTATTAGAAGATAAGCTGTAAGGGAAGACTTGACAGAACCTCAGTTCTGCTGAGACAAGTGGTCTTCTCATGCACAGCATATAGCTATTAATCTCAGTGCTCCAGCATGGCCACAGTCAAATGACTGAAACCAGTCAAAGAGAGAGTAAAGTGTACACAAATGAAATATTTGCAAAGTAAATAGAGTTACGTCCCTTGAGCAATAAACGAACACAAGAAGAAGGATTACCTGGGGATATATGGTAAGCCTGTTCAGACTGGGTGACAGATTCAATGTCTGAGCGGTTAAGGAGTTTGCTTTGCAACGAAATGGTTTTATGTTCAGTTTGGGCGAGAGTCTTTCACTATAGCCCCAGGCCGGCCAATGCCTCGTGAGTGAATTTGGTAGATGGAAATTGTTTGGAAGCCTGTTGTGTATGTGTGTGTGTGTGTGTGTGTGTTCCTTCTCGAGCCATGCCTGGCTCATAAGGGTCGGTTTCCCGGTTTCTTGGCGTATAGGTTCCCCACCTGGACGGGACGCCGGTCCGTTGCAGGTGAGCTGCAAGATGCAGGAGGAAAGAGTGAGAGAAAGTTGTGGCGAAAGAGTCAGCAGAAGTCTGCCATTACCTTCTGCCAGAGCAGCATGGACCTTAGATGTTTTCGCTCATAAACACACACATCACCCGGTCTGAGATTCGAACCCTCGATCCCTCGACCGCGAGTCCGCTGCTCTAACCACTAGGCCATGTGCCTCCACGTGTGTGTATGTGCATGTATTTGTCTTCCCAGTGCTTGACAACTGGTAGTCGTCTGTTTACGTTGCCCTTTAACTTAGCAGTTCAACTAAAGTGACCGATAGAATAAATACCAGAGCTAAAACATAAGTACAATGCTAGATTTGTTTGACTAAAATCCTTCACAGTGGTGCTCCAGCAATTAAAAGATGAAAGACACACTAGGGTCCTCTCATCAGCTGCCATCCGGTGCATGTGGCCCTTGAGGAATTCAGCATGGGATACCCTACAGACATTTTAAATGTGAATGAAACTGTATAAAATGGGATAATGTCAACATATTAGGCGCAGGAGTGGCTGTGTGGTAAGTAGCTTGCTTACCAACCACATGGTTCCGGGTTCAGTCCCACTGCGTGGCACCTTGGGCAAGTGTCTTCTACTATAGCCTCGGGCCTACCAAAGCCTTGTGAGTGGATTTGGTAGACGGAAACTGAAAGAAGCCCATCGTACATATGTATATATATGTGTGTGTATATGTTTGTGTGTCTGTGTTTATCCCCACCAACATCGCTTGACAACCGATGCTGGTGTGTTTACGTCCCCGTCACTTAGCCGTTCGGCAAAAGAGACCGATAGAATAAGTACTAGGCTTCCAAAGAATAAGTCCTGGGGTCGATCTGCTCGACTAAAAAGGCGGTGCTCCAGCATGGCCGCAGTCAAATGACTGAAACGAGTAAAAGAGCGTAACTAAATCCACCAGTTCTGCTGCAATAAACCCTGTCCAATCCATCCTTGGACAAAGTGAATTCTAAATGATGATGATGATGATGATGATGATGAACAGCAATTATGAAAGACAGAAAAGTAGAAGTAAACCATCATCATCATCATCATTCATTTTCCATAGTGGTACGGATTGGAAGGTTTGACTAGAGCTGGTAAGGCTGAGAGCCATACTAGGTTCCACTGTCTGTTTTGGCTTGATTTCTATGGCTGGATACCCTTCCTAAAGCCAACCACGTCACAGAGAGTACTCGGTACTTTTATGTGGCCCCAGCACCAGTGCTTTTAACGTGCTACCAGCGTCAGTGAGCAAATAAATCTCTATATATATAAAGCTGAAGTTGTCTGTGTGTGTATGGCAGGTTTGGTAGACTTCAACTAACACTATCTCCTCCGAGACCCTGTGGCGCATGCTGACCAAAATTGAGAGTATGATAGAAGAGGGCTTGCTCTTCCTTCCGTAGAAGAAAAAATTAAAATCGGACCATGTTAACACCTAAAATTATTTACCACAAAAAGGTGATTTTTTTTTCTATGAAAATCCCTATTTTTTACGATTTTTTGACTGCTGTGTCGCCATTTTTTGGTGTATTTCAACCAGAAAAATGTTCACTTAAAGAGAATAACAAGCTACATAATGCAAAATTTTTACTTTTCAAAAATTCCAATTCTAAAGGGTCGAAAAGAAAACAAACCCGAGCAACGCCGGACGATACTGCTAGTAAATTAATAAAATACTCCAATGTAATACTTACATATTTCTTGCCCTCAGCATCTGTTAACAGTTTTAACATCTCAGCTTGCCAATTGAGCTGAGTGACTAACTGTTCTAAGGATTCAGTCAGATCCCCTAAAAGCAGAAAATGCAAATTAAGTTAAATATTTTAAAAAGGAATTTCATTATAAAGCAGTTTGGCTTGACACCAGATAAGACATATGGTGGAATTTTCCTTAAATTTATTAGTATCAGGAAGGGCTTCCAGCTGTAGAAACCATGCCAGTGCAGGTAGTGGAACTTGGTGCCCTCTGGCTCATTAGTTGCAATTGGACTCTTCAGCATGAAAAATGGACATTGATGATGATGATGATTTAAATTTGGGGTTCAGTTCCCCTGCAAGGCAACTTGGGCAAGTGTCTTCTACTATGTGAGTGAATTTGGTAGACAGAAATAGAAACTATTTTATAAATAAATACAGTAACGAATAGGTTAAAAGAAATTATCGAAAACTCACTCAAAAAAAAAAATCAATAGTTCAATAATGTTATACCTTATATTTCAACAACCACTCATTAATGAAAAAAATTAAATTAGAAAAAGAAGTTGGGTGTTGGGGAGATCTTTCAAAGAAGCTCAGTGTGTACCTTCCACAGTAAAGTCATTTGCACGTGAAGACGTCCTGAAAGGTCCAACAGCTTTCATATTAAAAAGTATTCGAGGAACAGTTGATGGTGCATAGTCAATAATGCCAGCAAATGGGTGAACCTAGCAAATATAATATAAAATCCATTATTAGTAACATGTCTAATTCAATGTTTATATTAACTTGTTTCTTTATTGCCCACAAGGGGCTAAACACAGAGGAGACAAACAAGGACAGACAAAGGGATTAAGTCGATTACATCGACCCCAGTTTGTAACTGGTACTTATATAATCGACCCTGAAAGGATGAAAGGCAAAGTCAACCTTGGCGGAATTTGAACTCAGAACGTAATGGCAGACGAAATACCTATTTCTTTACTACCCACAAGGGGCTAAACACAGAGGGGACAAACAAGGACAGACAAATGGATTAAGTCGATTATATTGACCCCAGTGCGTAACTGGTACTTATTTAATCGACCCCGAAAGGATGAAAGGCAAAATCAACCTTGGCGGAATTTGAACTCAGAACGTAGTGGCAGACGAAATACAGCTAAGCATTTTGCCTGGCGTGCTAACATTTCTGCCATCTCGCCACCTTGTAATATTGAGATCTGGGGACTGTGGTGACCAGATAAGATGTTCAACTTCACTAGAATGTTCCTGGTGTCATTCAGTAACAACTTTAGCTGCGTGAATTGATGGAATTGGTGCATTATCATCCTGCAAGTTTGCGTTTTCCTTCGGAAACAGTTCCGCAAACATAGGATGAATTTGATTAGATAAAAAGCTTAGTCTTGACTATTAATTCTGCTATGAAGGGAAATCATTGGGCCGGTGGATTTCCAAGATACAGCACCCAGATCATCACAGATCCTCCTCCATGTTTAACTAATGCTTCTGCCAGCTTGCCGCCCTTATATTAACTTGTATAGAATTGAATAGGTTTTATGGATCTTTGCAGGTTTTTTCGTCAATAAATTATTAAATAAAAGCAATAGCTTTTAAGGTTTGCAAATTTTGAGTAATTTTAGCCACCATTACACACATCATCATCATCATCATCATCGTTGAACGTCCTCCTTCCATGCTGGCATGGGTTGGATGGTTTGACAGGAGCTGGGCAGGCAGAAGCCTGCACCATGCTTCTGTGTCTGTTTTGGCATGCCCTTCCTAGCACCAACTACTCTGCAGAGTGGGCCGAGTGCTTTTCACGTGGCACCAGCAAGGGTGAGGTCAGTTTTGGCATGGTTTTTTCACAGCTGGATGCCCTTCCAAATGCTAACCACTTTAAAGTGTGGATGACCGCACAGTTCACATTGGTGTCTGTCTTCATAGCAACAAGTAAAGCTGTAGCCGGTCCTGTTTTCACTGTAACAAGGCCACCGTACGTGCACTTTCACCACCACCACTAGTTTTGATGAGTATCATTTTGTAACAGATGCTTATCATACAGAAAATGCCGAATTCCAATTCCTGTTTCCTGATCAAAAATCAAAATCAAATTCGATGACTGGCGTCCGTGCTAGCGGGGTGTAAAGAGCACCATACAAGTGTGATCGTTGCCAGAGCGGCTAACCGGCTTCCGTGCCAGTGGCACTTAAAAAGCACCATTCGAGCGTGATCGTTACCAGCGTTGCACTACTGGCACTCGAGCCCTGTGCTAGTAGGGTATTTAAGAGCACCATCTGAGCGTGATCATTGCCAGAGTGGCAAACTGGCCTCTGTGCTGGTGGCACGTAAAAAACACCGTTCGAGCTGGATTGTTACCAGCATTGCCTTACTGGCACCCGTACCAGTGGCATGTGTAAAAGATTCAAGCGATGTCGTTGCCAGTGCCGCCTGACTGGCACATAAAAGCACCCACTACACTCTCGGAGTGGTTGGCGTTAGGAAGGGCATCCAGCTGTAGAAACTCTGCCAGATCAAGATTGAAGCCTGGTGCAGCCATCTGGTTCGCCAGCCCTCAGTCATACGTCCAACCCATGCTAGCATGGAAAGCGGACGTTAAATGATGATGATGATGATGATGATTGGCTAAAAATGGTCGAACTTTGATCCTCTGTAAAATCTTCCTTAATTTTTGTCTGGAATAAAAGAGTCCCAAATCCAAATTCAGCAAGAAAAATTACATATATACACCAAATTTCAAAATCTCCAAATCTATGACAGCAACCAAAAAATTCCAACATCTGAGATAAAAAGATATTTCTTACTTCGAGTGACGTCCCCATTATGAGTACAAGCTCCGTTCTAGACATATCTTTCTGATATTGATAGAAACTTTTGGGAAGATCTTCTCCAAAGAACACAATGTCTGGTTTTACAATTCCCTAAAATATAAAATAAAGAAAAATGTTAATAAATGTTAACAGAAAGAAGGTAGCAAGCTGGCAGAAAAATGCTTAGCAGTATTTTGTCTATCTGAGTTCAAATTCTGCTGAGGTCAGCTTTGCCTTTCATCCTTTCGGGGTTGATAAAATAAATAGCAGTTTGAGGTAAATGGACTGCGAAAGCGAGGTAGACCGAGGAAAATGTGGAGGAGGAGATTGGCGTGAAAAGGAAGGACGCCCCAAACCAGGCAAGATGGTGCAAGGGTGGTTGCCATAGCACTGAGGTAAAAAGCACCAACCGATCGTGGCTGCTGCCAGCCTCCCCTGGCACCTGTGCCAGTGGCATGTAAAAAGCGCCCACTACACTCACGGAGTGGTTGGCGTTAGGAAGGGCATCGAGCTGTAGAAATACTGCCAGATCAAGATTGGAGCCTGGTGCAGCCTCCTGGCTTCGCAGACCCCGGTCGAACCGTTCAACCCATGCTAGCATGGAAAACGGACATTAAACGATGATGATGATGGTGATGATGAGCACCGAGGTCAATGGAATCAACTTACCCCTCCCCTGAAATTGCCAGCATTGTGCCAAAATTTGAAACCAATAAAGAAGTACAACTAGTTCAGTTTATCAGCTATTTTTTGGAGGTTGTTGTAAGCTTAGTGCAGTGACAGAAACATAGAAAAAGAATTTGCTTCGAGATTCCCCACCGAATTTCCAAGAATCATCATTATTTACTGTTCGCTTATCCCATGCTTGCACAGGTTAGAAAGAATCTGTCGAGGCAGATTTTCTATGGCCAGATGCCCTTACTGTTGTGAACTCTCATCTCTTTATATATAAACAGCAAAATGTCTGTCTGTCTGTGTTGTATGTGTGTGTGTGTCTCTTTATACAAATCCACAATTTTTCAGTTAGAGAGCTTGCACTTTCTATGGTCATTCAAAACCGTCCAAGGGTGGTCGTGCACATCTTTACATTTCCCCAGTCACCCCGCAAAGCCATTAAAAAATCAATAGAAGTGACTTTTTGTGAATTTTCTATCCAAAACCCAATCAAAATGCCCGAAACTTGACACGCCAATTGAATGCCAACTAGCTGTATGTGATTGGTCAGAGATTTGGACAGTACTCACGTGTATGTGCGCACGCACGCAGCTGTATATGAATGCACTAGCACTATGACCTGGCAACGCTGGGTCATAGTGCTAGTCTGTAATATTTTCCAATCACCAGACATGTTTTTCAGGGATGACAAGGGATCAAGACTCCTGGTGGTTTACTTTGCTTGTAAAGACACATCAAGCTAAGCAGAAGTGTGGTTGCCCTTGCAACCTTCTCCAGCTGAGCATTCTTAATCTTGCAGGCTCGTAAGTGCTGATGCCATGTAAAGAGCACTTGTACCAGTGCTGCATAAAAGCACCCAGTACACTCTGTAAAGTGGTTTAGTGTTAGGAAGGGCATCCAGCCGTAGAAACCATGCCAAAACACCACGAGTTTTGATGAGAATCATGGTGTAACAGATGGTTATCACGCAGAAAATGCCGACTTCCATTACCTGTTTTCGGATTGGCTAAAAACGGCCAAACCTATGCCAGCATGGGAAACAAACATTAAATGATGATGATCATGATAACTAGAGATGAACAACATCACTTTTATGATGATGATGCTCAATTACAACCACAACATCAATGGAAATTGTAGTTGCGTTACCAGTGCCGGAGGCACGTAAAAAGCACCATCCGATCGTGGCCGTTAGGAAGGGCATCCAGCTGTAGAAACACTGCCAGATCAGACTGGGGCCTGGTGCAGCCTTCTGGCTTCCCAGACCCCAGTTGAACTGTCCAACCCATGCTAGCATGGAAAGCGGACGTTAAATGATGATGATGATGTGATGTGATGTCAAGACACATAAATACACATACAATTGGCTTCTTTCAGTTTCTGTTTACCCTATCCACTCATATGGCTTTAACCCTTTAGCATTTAAATCAGCCATATCTGGCCAAAAGTATTCTGCCTGTTTTATGTTCAAACTGGCCAGATCTGGTCTCTCACACCAACCCTACAATATCATCATCATCATCATCGTTTAACATCTGCTTTCCGCGCTTGCACGGGTTGGATGGTTCGACCGGGGTCTGGGAAGCCAGGAGGCTGCACCAGGCTCCAGTCTGATCTGGCAATGTTTCTACAGCTGGATGCCCTTCCTAATGCCAACCACTCCACGAGTGTAGTGGGTGCTTTTTACGTGCTACCAGCACAGGTTCCAGGGGGATTTTAAAAATTGACAGCTACCTCATCAAAATCTCATAGCTACAAGATAATGCATGATTAGTTCAAAACAATGTGGATAAAAAAAGCATTGATTTTGGCAGAATAATGCAAAGACTAAAGGGTTAATCAGTCTGGAGCTGTAGCAGAAGACACCTACCTGTGGTGCTGTGCAGTGAAATTGAACCCAGGACCATATGATAATGATAACTGGAGCATCATTCTTTTTCTTTATTTTTTTACTCTTTTACTTGTTTCAGTCATTTGACTGCGGCCATGCTGGAGCACCGCCTTTAGTCAAGCAAATCAAACCCAGGACTTATTCTTTGTAAGCCTAGTACTTATTCTATCGGTTCTTTTTGCGGAACTGCTAAGTTACTGGGACGTAAACACACCAGCATCAGTTGTCAAGCGATGCTGGAGGGACAAGCACAGGCACACAGACATACACACACATATACATACATATATATATATATATATATATATACACACACACACATATGTATACGACGGGCTTCTTTCAGTTTCCATCTACCAAATCCATTCACAAGGCTTTGGTCGGCCCGAGGCTATAGTAGAAAACACTTGCCCAAGGGATTGAACCCAGAACCATGTGGTTGGTAGGCAAGCTACTTACCGCACAGCCACTCCTGCACTTTTAAAAAATTTAAAGATATTATATACAGAAAAAAACAACATAAAAAAGTGACATAAAGTAGATCTTACCTTACAATGTTTGCATTTAGGAACATCCTCTTTGAAGAGTGCATGCTGGAAAAAAAGGCAACAAGACTTTAGGTTATCAAATGACGTTAAGCTTGTAGGAGTTGTATGTCATCAAAGTAATGGAAATAGAAGACCTGACCACCTCTGGTTTCTTTCCTCTCCTACCCAGTCTTTCCTCCAGAGCAGCTAACAGGCTTCCATGCCAGTAGCACATAAAAAGCACCATTCGAGCGTGATCGTTACTAGCGTCGCATTACTGGCACTTGTGCTGGTGGCACATGAAAAAACATTCGAGCGAGGTCATTGCCAGTGCCGCTGGACTGGCTCCTGTGCAGGTGGCACGTAAAAAAACACCATTTGAGCAACCTTAGCGGAATTTGAACTCAGAACATAGCAGCAGACGAAATACCTATTTCTTTATTACCCACAAAGGGCTAAACACAGAGGGTACAAACAAGGACAGACATAGGTATTAAGTTGATTACATCGATCCCAGTGCGTAACTGGTACTTAATTTATTGACCCCGAAAGGATGAAAGGCAAAGTCGACCTCGGCGGAATTTGAACTCGGAATGTAACGACAGACGAAATACGGCTACGCATTTCACCCGGCATGCTAACGTTTCTGCCAGCTCGCCACCTTAATGCACTGGATGCTTTTTACATGGTACTACCACTAGTGCGGCCACCAAGTAACTTGCAAGACATGTCAAGGCATCCCTCATCTGAGTGAGATGTAGTATTGAGGGAGGCTGCTTTATGCCAGGTGATGATAAGTTATAATAATAATAATAATGAAATTATTGCATACAGTGCTCAGGTGCACCACAACTTGTCAAAAGTGCATATAAAGTGTATGCAGTAATGTACAAATGTCTGGAAAGTGAACAGTGTATGAGTCAGATACATGCTTGCGTGTGTATGGAGGGGAGAAAATCAGGTGTAGTGTTGGCGAATCTCAGGAAGCATGGAAGTTTTGAAGGATGCAGTGCTCCGACTTTTGAAGGATGTATGTATGTATGTATGTATAATAATGAAATTATTGTACACAGTGCTCAGGTGCACCACAACTTGTCAAAAGTGTGTATAAAGCATATGCAATAATGTACAAATGTCTGGGAAGTGAACAGTGTATGAGTCAGATACATGCTTGCGTGAGTATGGAGGGGAGAAAATCAGGTGTAGTGTTGGCGAATCTCAGGAAGCATGGAAGTTTTGAAGGATGCAGTGCTCCGACAACTAACAATTGATGCCGGCAGTTTGTTCCATGCTTCAGCAAATCTTAGTGTGAAAAAATGTTTCCGAAAGTCATGGGAGCTGTGCTGTTTTCTGACTTTGTAAACATGTCCATGGGTGTTAAACAGGTGGAGTTTGAGAAGGTGCTCAGAGTTATTGGTTGTGAGATGGTTAATAATTTTATGGGTGTCTGCCAAGTCAGCTGCCAGACGTCGGAGTTTCAATGTGTCCATGCCCAGGGAGGTAAGGCGTTCAGAATATGGCAAATGCCTGATGGAGGGTATTCTCTTGGTTGCACGTCGCTGAACGGCTTCCAGATGATTAATATCCTGGGCAAGATAGGGGTTCCAGACCGGTGATGCAAATTCCAGTTGAGGTCGTACCATAGCTATATAAAGCCGCAGATAGATAGTTAAAGTATGATAGAAGGACAGAAACAGGTGTCTTGCAATAGAGGGCATGTCAGGGCATACCCTTAAGGTACAGGAAGGATATGTTAGTGTGTACCCCACAAAATTATTGTAAAAATAAAATATTCAATAAAATTATCTGAAGTAGCTTAAATATACTTCACCAAAATATATTTTCAGAGATAAAAGATTTTTTAGAGATTCAACAAACCTTGACTTCGTTTCCTTTGTATTTCTTTCTACAGGAAAGGCATGTGGCATGTGCAAAGGACCCGTGACTTTCTATGACTTTCGCATAAGGAATTCCAGACACTGGAAGATATGAAGATAACAGATGAAAGAGGAGGAAAGGTTTGGAAAAAAAAATCTTTGTTACATTTTAAAGGTAACAGTGTGGCTGTGTGCAGATGCAGGTGTGGTAAAAAGCTTGCTTCCCAACCACATGGTTCTGGGTTCAGTCCCACTATGTGATACCCTTCACAAGCGTCTTGTGAGTGGATTTGGTAGACGGAAACTGAAAGAAGCCTGTCGTATATATGTATATGTATATTTTGTTTTTTTCTTTGCTTGTTTCAGTCATTTGACTGCGGCCATGCTGGAGCACCGCCTTTAGTCGAGCAAATCAACCCCGGGACTTATTCTTTGTAAGCCCAATACTTATTCTATCGATCTCTTTTGTCGAACTGCTAAGTGACGGGGACGTAAACACACCAGCATTGGTTGTCAAGCAATGCTAAGGGGACAAACACAGACACACAAATACACACATATATATATATATATATATATACATATATACGACAGGCTTCTTTCAGTTTCTGTCTACCAAATCCACTCACAAGGCTTTGGTCGGCCTGGGGCTATAGCAGAAGACACTTGCCCAAGATGCCACGCAGTGGGACTGAACCCGGAACCATGTGGTTGGTTAGCGAGCTACTTACCACACAGCCACTCCTGCGCCTATATATATATATATATATATATATATATATATATATATATATATATATATATATCTGTGTTTGTGTGTATGTTTGTGTGTCTGTGTTTGTCCACCCAACATCGCTTGACAACTAATGCTGGTGTGTTTAGGTCCCCGTCACATCGCAGTTCGGCAAAAGAGACCGATAGAATAAGTACTAGGCTTACAAAGAATAAGTCCCGGGGTCGATTTGCTTGACTAAAGGCCACAGTCACATGACTGAAACAAGTAAAAGAGTAAAAGAGATGAACATAAAAAAGAACAAAAAAAAATCTCACAAATCTTAGTGGAAAAAGAAATCAACAAAATTTAATTAAAATGTTTAAAACTTACATTGTTCAAGGCCATCAATATTTTGAGTATACAATCGAAGTAAAAGTCCTTTATCTTGTAAAAGACGGAGAAAATAATGGTTGTAATTTGGACGGTACTTTACAGAGGGATACAGTTCTTTAGCAAGGGCAAAGAATGGCTTTGGATTGTATTTAAAATAATCTATATCGAAAATTGCTTCTGGGTATGGAATATCGTACTGTTGTAAGTTGTCGTACAGACCAGTTCCAGGAGTCCTGTGAAAGAAGAATTTAAAAACTAATTTAAACACTTGATAATCAAAAAAAAACTAACAATATAATATTAAATAAAAATAAATAAATGCACCCTTTTAAAGCCTAGCCAGGCTCATGGGCCCAGTTTCCTGGTTTCTATGGCGTATGTGTCCCCAAGCTGGACGGGACGCCAGTCCATCGCAGTGTTACTCATTTTTGCCAGCTGAGTGGACTGGAGCAACGTGAAATGAAGTGTTTTGCGCAAGAACACAATGCGTCGCCCGGTCCAGGAATTGAAACCACAATCTTGCGATCATGATGCTGACACCCTAACCACTAAGCCACGCACCTCCACAAAAATATAATATTATAACAATAAAATAATAATGACAACTTTTCTTTATTTTTTCCTGAACCCCAGCACTCAAAAGACCAGTTACCCTATTTTCATGATGTATAAGTAACCAAAATCACAAGATTCGTCTAATTGGGACACTAGTCCATTGCAGAGCCCGAAGCCAGCAATTTTTGAGGAGAGGGGACAAGTCAATTACACTGACTCCAGCACTTCACTGGTACTTTCTTTTATTGTCCTTGAATGAATAAAAAGCAAAGATTGAACTCAAAATGTAAAGAGTCAGCAATACGGTCACAGGAAAGTACCTCAGGAGGGCATTCTACACACTAAATACACATATGGTAGAGTCCCACATATATATAGATGTTTATAAAATAGTGAGTTCAAAAACCCTAGAAAGAGATTCTGTGTACTCGTTGCATAGGTAGCCTCAGTTAATGTAAAATTTTCAACCTACTATATTACATATGTGAGCCCCTACCTTAGATAAATAGTATTATCAAAAACAAAAACAAAAAAGAAAAGGACAATAAGGAAACTTTTAAAATACCTGAAATCCATGATTCCACTGTTGGTACTGAGACCAGCTCCAACTAAAACAACGATTTTTGATATATCATTACTCTGAAGGAGTTTTGTTGCTCGTGTCAAGGGATCTAAGTTTTGATCAGAATTATCAATTTTAGATGTGGACAATTTTCGGCTGTAAGTAGAAACAATTTGTTTTTTTATTACCAAAGGAATTACAAAATATATACATGAAATATTGGTTAATTTATAATTACATAGGACGAGGCCATTGCCAGCTTCGTCTGGTCCCCGTGCCGGTGGCACATAAAAAGCACCATCCGATCATGGCTGTTTGCCAGCCTCCCCTGGCACCTGTGCCGGTCGCACATAAAAAGCACCCACTACACTCACGGAGTGGTTGGCGTTAGGAAGGGCATCCAGCTGTAGAAACACTGCCAGATCAGACTGGGCCTGGCGCAGCCTTCTGGCTTCCCAGACCCCAGCTGAACCTTCCAACCCATGCTAGTATAGAAAGCGGACGTTAAACGATGATGATGATGCAGGAATAAATTAAACAAGGAACTTACTAGCACTCGTTGCCTTACTAGCACTTGTGCTGGTGGCACGTGAAACATTCAAGCGAGGTCGTCGCCAGTGCCGCTGGACTGACTCCTGTGCAGGTGTCACATAAAAAGCACCATTTGGGTGTGGCTGTTGCCAGTACCACCAAACTGGCCCTCGTGCCGGTGGCATGTAAAAAGCACCCACTACAATCTTGGAGTGGTTGGCATTAAGAAGGGCATTCAGCTGTAGAAACACTGCCAGATCAGATTGGAGTCTGGTTCACCAGCCCTCAGTCAAATCGTCCAACCCATGCTAGCATGGAAAGCAGACGTTAAATGATGACGATGATGATGACCCATTAAGCCAATTGCACCCGTGCTGGTGACATGTAACAAACATCTTTTTTAGTGTTCATGGAGGCAAAGTGGCGGAGTTCCTCTTGAGTGGTGGGCCTCACTGAGCAAGACCTTTAGCATAATGTCATGCTTAAAAAGAAGACGCATCAAGCCAAGCAAGGCAGATACTGGTGTCATGCAAATTGGTACCCTTGCCAGTGGCACATAAAAACACCCCAGTGTACCGCCCGGCCTAGGAATAGAAACCCCGATCTTGCAATCACAAGTGGGCACAAGCCCTCACACACATCTATCAGGTCACAGCAATTGATAAAAAGGAAAAAAAAGTTACTTTTGATTTTTGAAATGTGTTGTGGCTGGCTTCAAATTTTCATCCTTTACACTCAAATTCTTCAGACCATCCAACAAGTTAGATTCAATTTCAGAGTTTACATTATTCTGATTGACAGTTTGGGTCCCACTTGATGTTAGCATGCTGCGTTCGATTTGTTCTGCAGAAGAAAGAAAATATTGGATTAACATTCATTGTTTACATCTATTTATGTACATCATTTATTGTTTTACATAGGCATAGGAGTGGCTGAGTGCTAAGTAGCTCGCTTACCAACTACAAGGTTCTCTGTTCAGTCCCACTGCATGGCACCTTGGGCAAGTGTCTTCTGCTATAGCCCCGGGCCGACCATTGCCTTGTGAGTGAATTCGGTAGACAGAAACTGAAAGCCCATCATACATATATAATATATATATATATATATATATATATATATATACACACACATATACGTATATGTGTGTGCGTGTGTGTATTTGTGTGTCTGTGTATGTTCCTTCACCATCGCTTGACAACTGATGCAGTTTGGTAAAAGAGACCGATGGAATAAGTACTAGGCTTTCAAAGAATAGGTCCTGGAATCGATTTGCACGACTGAAGGCAGTGCTCCAGCATGGCCACAGTCAAATGACTGAAACAAATAAAAGAAAGAATGTATGGTTGTCCTCATCGTTTCAACATCCACTTTTCCACGCTTGCATGGGTCAGACAGAATTTGTTGAGGATGGAATTTTTATGGTCACTCTTTACTCTCTTTACTTGTTTCAGTCATTTGACTGTGGCCATGCTGGAGCACCGCCTTTAATTGAGCAACTCGACCCCAGGACTTATTCTTTGTAAGCCCAGTACTTATTCTATCAGTCTCTTTTGCCAAACCGCTAAGTGACGGAGACATAAACACACCAGCAGCGGTTGTCAAGCAATGCTAGGGGGACAAACACAGACACACAAACACACATATATATATATATATACATATATACGACAGGCTTCTTTCAGTTTCCGTCTACCATATCCACTCACTAGGCTTTGGTCGGCTCGAGGCTATAGTAGAAGACACTTGCCCAAGGTGCCACGCAGTGGGACTGAACCCGGAACCATGTGGTTGGTAAGCAAGCTACTTACCATACAGCCACTCCTGCGCCGGTCAGATGCCTTTTCCATTTCCAAGTTTCACAGTTTCAAATTACAGTAACAATCCCCTCTGACCAGACATATTTCTGCAGGACACCTGCTTATAACTATCATGTGATGTCAAAGTATAGAGATGATAGTGCATACATGTGTGGCAGGTGCAGGCATAGCTGTGTAGTAAGGAGCCTGCTTCCAAACCACATGGTTCCGGGTTCAGTCCTACTATATGGCACCTTGAGCAAGTGTCTTCTACTATACCTCAGGCTGACCAAAGCCTTGTGAGTGGATTTGGTAGATGGAAACTGAAAGAAGCCCATAGTACATGCAATCACTACACTCTCAGAGTGGTTGGCGTTAAGAAGGGCACCCAGCTGTAAAAACCTTGCCAGATCAGACTGGAGCCTGGTGCAGCCTCCTGGCTTACCAGTCCACAGTCAAACCATCCAACCCATGCCAGCAAGGACAACGGATGTTAAATGATGATGATGATCATGTGTGTGTGTGTATATATTTGTATGTTTGACCCCCAACTACTGCTTGACAACTGATGCTGGTGTGCTTACGTCCCTGTAACTTAGCGGTTTGGTAAAAAAGGTCAATAGAATAAGTAGTGGGCTTACAACGAATAAGTCCTAGTGTTGAATTGTTTGACTAAAGGCAGTGCTCCAGCATGGCTGCAGCCAAATGACTGAAACAAGTAAAAGAAGAAAAGAAAAGAATACATCTCTCTATATATAAAGCTGAAGTTGTCTGTGTATGGCAGGTTTGGTAGCCTTCAACTAACACTATCTCCCCCGAGACCCTGCGGCGCAAGTTGACCAAAATTGAGAGTATGATAGAACAAGGCTTGCTCTTCCTTCCGTAGAAGATAAAATTCAAATCGAACCATGTTAAAACCAGAAATTATTTACATCAAAAAGGTGCTTTTTTTTCCTATGAAAATCCCTATTTTTTACGATTTTTTGACAGCTGTGTCGTAATTTTTCGGTGTATTTCAACCAGAAAAATGTTCACTTAAAGAGAATAACAAGCTACATAATGCAAAGTTTTTACTTTTCAAAAATTCCAATTCTAAAAGATTGAAATAAACCCGAACAACGCCGGACGATACTGCTAGTATATATATATATATAACCTTGTCCTATTTCCTGACTTACCTGTATGGAATCGAGACAATAGATTTCTGTGTGACAGAACATATGTGTCAATGTTCTTTTTACTTGATGCTAACGTATGTCTTAAATGATTAAAACTTTTCCTGAATAAACCGATCGTCACCATTGTTGTTATTAAATATCTTCTAAAAATCTTTGCCTGTAAAGTGTATTTGTGTATTACGTAAGGAGATGGTGAAAAGCAAAAAAATCTTTAGTGAGATGATCGCCACATGTAGATGTTTCGTATATATATATATACTAGCAGTATCGCCCGGCGTTGCTCGGGTTTGTAAGGGAAATAACTATATAAGCATTTTTAGAGAGTTATAGCCAAAAAATGATGGTAAATTTTTTTTTAAATCGTTGACTCATCGTAGACATTTTTAGAGAGTTACTTCCCTTATATAACAGCGAAAAAATGCATCAAAATGGAAAAAAATGATGGTAAATTATTTTTAAAATCGTAGACTCATCGTAGACGCGCGCTAATACCCAGAAGGGCTCGATATGAATCACGACTATAAGATACCCGGTTTTAGTTAAAATGCACCGCAAAATGTGGGAGTAAGGAATCTAAATCGTAGGAGACAGACACAGAACCTCTCTTTTATATATATATATATATATATATATATATATATATATATATATATCCAAGCAAAGCATGAAAACATAATTTCTGTTTCAACTAATTCTAAGGTTCGTTTGTCAGTTAACTAATATTCATAAAGAGAATTTCAAGATTTGACAATTCGGCATCGAGAGATGAAGACGATACATTTAGCAGGAACAACGTCAGATTTGTTGCGACGAGGAGAAATGAACGCAGATCTTCACAGAAAACTTCCAAAATTTCAAAAACAGGTGTCTTAAAATAATCTAAAACATTAGATGTCCAGCGATTGTGAACAAAGAACATTGGTCTAAAAGCCAAGCAGGAAGTCATGGCCAGTAAATATTGTGTAAATGGAAAAGGATATGCCATGCACACGCTAAAAAAAGATCCAAGGGGTAGATATTTGGTAATGCGAACCTTGGATTACGATAGGAGTGAGAGGGAAAACAGGAACGTCCGTGGATCCTTTGGTGGTGATCGGCAGAATAGGAACTGAAGATCAAATACTGAAGATCAAATACAACCAAACGAGGAACCAAGATGTGCTAGAAAAATGCTGTAGAAAACTTATTCAGCCCCCCAAAAAACCCAAAACCCCCGAAAAACAAATAAACCATGCTGATACCGAGAGACAGAAATATATATTTTTGAAACGTTAAATAATAACATGAATATATTTTACCTTTTGAAACGCAAATAATCGAATCCGTTTCATGTGGGATCTCTTCTTTCTCCATAATATAAAATTTAAACGTACAAAACTTGTGTATAACAACAGAGAGTTTCGTACAATAAGATCTCTACCGTATAAGTAATTGTCATGGCATCCGAGGTGAAAGTTGACACTTGTTCAGAGCGGAACCGTATTTCACTGTGAACAACAATGGGAGATAACTGGTATCAAATTACACGGCTGTCGACAGCAGTGAATATTTGTAATTGCAGCATACAAAAGTATATTCTCAATAAGGTATATATCTATATATGTATATTTATATTGACTATATAATTCCTGAGAAATGTGTATAGTGAAGTAAAGAGTGAAATCGACAGAATTCTGTTTTAGCCATTCATCATGCTTAATACTTCCGGTTATTGTCACACATGGTTAACTCCCTTCCTTAGCAACAGTTCCTTAGCAATAATTCAGGGGTTCTTTCTTTACCAGTAGTTCTACGGATAGTTTTAATTTTTTTTTTAATCATTCCAGGAAAAGCTTTGACTGTCAGTCTTCTCTGTCATTTGGTAGACCTAAAAATATTATTTCTTATTAAGGATAGCGTCAATTGAGTTTATTATACAAATAGTTTGTTCTCATCATCATCATCATAGTTTAACGTCTGCTTTCCATGTTAGCATGGGTTGGACGATTTTGACTGAGGGCTGCACCAGGCTCCAATCTTGATCTGGCAGAGTTTCTACAGCTGGATGCCCTTCCTAACGCCAACCACTCCAAGAGTGTAGTGGGTGCTTTTATGTGCCACTGGCCACGCTCAAATGGTGTTTTTACGTGTCACCTGCACAGGTGCCAGTCCAGCGGCACTGGCAACGACCTCGCTTGAATGTTGTTTATCATGTACCACCAGCACAAGTGCCAGTAAGGCAACACAGGTAACGATCATGGTCGAATGGTGCTTTTTATGTGCCACCGGCATGGGAGTCAGTCAGCAGCCCTGACAACGATCGCGCTTGGATGGTGCTCTTAGTGCTCCACTAGCACGGATGCCAGTCATGCGGTGCTGTCATCGAATTTAATTTCGATTTCACTTGCCTCAACACGTCTTCGCAAGCAGAGTTTAGTGTCTAAAGAAGGAAAAGGTATGCCTAAGTGGGCTGGTTACACCACTGACATAGGCCACAGGTTATGGTCTCACTTGGCTTGCCAGGTCTTCTCAAGCACAGCATATTTCCAAAGGTCTTGGTCAGTAGTCATTGCCTCAGTGAGGCCAAACTTTTGAAGGTCGTGCTTCACCACCTCATCCCAGGTCTACCTCTTCCAGTTTCCCTCCACTGTTAGGGTGTGACAGTTTTTCACACAGCTATCCTCATCCATTCGCACCACATAACCATACCAGCACAGTCGTCTCTCTTGCACACCACATCTAATGCTTCTTAGGTCCAACTTTTCTCTCAAGGCACTTACACTCTGTTGAGTATGCACACTGACATTACACATCCAGCAGAGCTTAAGCATGTCCTCGGCAGTCACGGTCCATGTTTCACTGCCATGTAGCATGGCTGTTCATACACATGCATCATACAGTCTACCTTTTACTCTGAGCAAGAGGACCTTTGTCACCAGCAGAGGTAGGAGCTCTCTAAACTTTGCCCAGGCTATTCTTATTCTAGCAGCTACACTTTCAGAGTACCCACCCCCACTACTGACTTGGTCACCTAGGTAACGGAAGCTATTAACAACTTCTAGTTTTTCTCCTTGGAATTGCGGAAGTTGTTCTCTGCACATTTTCACCTATACCTGCATAAAAGTGACAGGAAACATTTTCTGCAATACACAAACATACTTATTTCTTTACTACCCACAAGGGGCTAAACACAGAGGGGACAAACAAGGACAGACAAACAGATTAAGTCGATTACATCGACCCCAGTGCATAACTGGTACTTAATTTATCGAACCTGAAAGGATGAAAGGCAAAGTCAACCTCGGCGGAATTTGAACTCAGAACGTAACGGCAGATGAAATACTCATTTCTTTATTACCCACAAGGGGCTAAACATAGAAGAGACAAACAAGGACAGACAAGGGGATTAAGTCGATTATATCGACCCAAGTGCGAAACTGGTACTTAATTTATCGACTCCGAAAGGATGAAAGGCAAAGTCAACCTCGGCGGAATTTGAACTCAGAACGTAGTGGCAGACAAAATACTGCTAAGCATTTCGCCTGGCGTGCTAACGTTTCTGCCAGCTCACCACCTTGACATATAAAAGTAATGTTTTTCAAATGTGGTGGGAGGGTATGCTCTGGTGGCTAGTTATTGTAAGGGAGATAATCATATCTCAATCTAGGTTGATGGGAGAAATTGAATTTTAAATCAAAGAGCAAAGAAAAAAATGCATAGAATTCTATTATTCTTTTACTCGTTTCAGTCATTTTGACTGCGGCCATGCTGGAGCACCACATTTAGTCAAACGAATCGACTCCAGGAGTTATTCTTTGTAAGCCTAATAGTTATTCTATCAGTCTCTTTTGCTGAACCACTAAGTTACAGGGACGTAAACACACCAGCATCGGTTGTTAAGTGATGGTGGGGGAACAAACACAGACACACACATGATAGACTTCTTTCAGTTTCTGTCTACCAAATCCACTCACAAGGCTTTGGTCGGCTCAAGACAATAATAGAAGACACCTGCCCAAGGTGCCACCCAGTGAGACTGATCCCAGAACCATGTGGTTGGTAAGCAAGCTTTCTACCACACAGCCAATCCTGTACCTATGTATTGTTTTAATTTTTTCCTCCACTCATTACAAAGATCTTAAAATTTCTTTAAGTCATTGGTAATATTTCCTTCCAAGTAAAAGTCTGTTGTCTGTTCAGTTTATCACCATACAGAGTCCACAATGTTGGTATTAAGAAAGGCACCAAGCTGTAAAAACCATGGCACAGCAGACACTGGAGCTCAATGCAGTCCTCAACCAATTTCACATGTTAACTATGGCACTCATCATCATCATCATCGTTTAACGTCCGCTTTCCATGCTAGCATGGGTCGGACGGTTCGACCAGGGTCTGGGAAGCCAGGAAGCTGCGCCAGGCTCCAGTCTTATCTGGCAGTGTTTCTACAGCTGGATGCCCTTCCAAACGCCAACCACTCCGTGAGTGAAGTGGATGCTTTTTACGTGCCAGGCGAGGCTGGCAATGGCCAAGATTGGTTCGTGCTTTTTATGTGCCACCAACAAAGAAGCCAGTCAAGGCAGCGCTGGCATCGGCCACGTTTGGATGGTGCTTTTTATGTGCCACCGGCACAGGGATCACAACTACAGTTTCCATTGATTCTTGAAGTTGGTGTACTTGACTCAATAGGTCTCCTCAAGCACAGGGTCGAAACGGTGTTTCTTCACTTGCCACCTGCACTGGCAACGGTCAGGTGCCGGTCATAGGGTTTGGTTCAGTTTCGATTTCACTTTCCCCAACAGGTCTTCGCAAACAGAGTTTAGAGTCCAATGAAGGGAGGTTGGCATGGGTGCCAGTCGTCGGATGTGGCTCGATTTTGAATTCAATTTCGATTTCACTTGCCTCAACAGGTCTTCGCAAATAACTTCCGGAGGAGCTACCTCAGTGCTGTATGATCTTAACAAAAAAACCCCCAAAATGAAGTAGACTGACATGTAAATTTTGAACCTGTGGAAGGCACACTTGACGCCGAAATATCATTCAACCAATTTCGCATGTTAACTATGGCCCTCTTCTATTTACTTCTCGATAACTTCTGGAGGAGTTACCTCAGTCCTATATAATCTTAACAAACCATTAACCTGTCAAACCACCCAACACATGCCAGCATGGAGCATAGACGTTAAGTAAATGCTGGTGTGTTTACGTCCCTGTAACTTAGTGGTTCAGCAAAAGAGACTGACAGGCGCAGGAGTGGCTGTGTGGTAAGTAAATTGCTAACCAACCACATGGTTCCGGGTTCAGTCCCACTGCGTGGCATCTTGGGCAAGTGTCTTCTGCTATAGCCCCGGGCTGACCAATGCCTTGTGAGTGGATTTGGTAGACGGAAACTGAAAGAAGCCTGTCGTATATATGTATATATATAAGTGTGTGTGTATATGCTTGTGTGTCTGTGTTTGTCCCCCTAGCATTGCTTGACAACCGATGCTGGTGTGTTTACGTCCCCGTCACTTAGTGGTTCGGCAAAAGAGACCGATAGAATAAGCACTGGGCTTACAAAGAATAAGTCCCGGGGTCGATTTGCTCGACTAAAGGCGGTGCTCCAGCATGGCTGCAGTCAAATGACTGAAACAAGTAAAAGAGTAAAAGAGTAAAGAGAGAGAGAATAAGTATTAGGCTTACAAAGAATAACTCCTGGGGTCGGTTTGTTTGACTAATAGATGATAATGATTGAAGAGAAACATGTTCCAAATCTAAAAAATAGATTTATTTTTAAAAAACTCAACAAGTTGTTTTATTAAGAAACGGGTGACATTTTATGAAAAATATTTTTTAAAAATGATATTTAATTATAACAAGATTATATAAAAAAATATATTAAAAAAATGCATGGGTGCATATTATTTATATTATGTAAGCTAATTAGGAAAATAAAGTGATATAAATATGGTTCTTAAAATATATATAAATAGATGAAATGAGAGTATCAGCCAAGTGAATAAAAAATTAAATTATAGTTTCAAATCCTGATTTTGGTCTGCATATCATCTTACTATAAAGCTTCATTGTCCATCTTACCTCAGTTGACCCAGAAGAAATCACGTAAACAAGAACTACGGTCACTTCTCGGCCCAGGGCTCATTAATGTTAACAATGGTGTCATGATCAAATTATTCCGGATGTCTGACTTCAAGAGAAAAAATTTAAAAAATCACTTGTCGTCAGATTCGGTCCACTTAAGAAGTGTTAAAATTAAATATTAAAATTTGTCTTTATGATTTTATGTTGATCATTTTCTGCTGGTTACATCTTGATATGTCTTCGACAAATGCTGTTGTGAGCTGGAATTGAAACAAGCCCTGCAATGGCTATGCCCATTGAATCAGCAACACAGGTCACTCCAATACTGAACTCTAAGTATTCGGCACTAATCTACAATAGAATAAAGAGAAATTGGTTGGTCATCATTACATAATTTTGCAAAAGAAGTTGAAGACATATATATTCTTCAATAAAAAAACATATAATATATAGAAAAGAGCAAGATTTATTAAAATCATTTTTAAACATTTTCAACATTTCAACGTGCTAGCAGGGTGCAAAGAGCACCATCCGAGCGAGATCGTTGCCAGAGCGGCTAACCAGCTTGCATGCCAGTGGCACATAAAAGGCACCATTTGAGCGTGATCGTTACCAGCATCGCCTTACTGCCCAAGGTGCCATGCAGTGGGACTGAACCCAGAACCATGTGGTTCGCAAGCAAGCTACTTACCACACAGCCACTCCTACGCCTATATAATTATAAAAAATAATAATAATGAAATTAATTGTATACAGTGCTCAGGTGCACCACAACTTGTCAGAAAGTGCGTATAAAGTACATGCAGTAATGTAGAAATGTCTGGAAAGCGAACAATGTATGAGTCAGATACATGCCTGTGTGTATGGAGGGGAGAAAATCAGGTGTAGTGTTGGCGAATCTCAGAAAGCATGGAAGTTTTGAAGGATGCAGTGCTCCGACAACTAACAACTGATGCCGGCAGTTTGTTCCATGCTTCAGCAACTCTCAGCGTGAAAAAATGTTTCCTGAAGTCATGGGAGCTGTGCTGTTTTCTTACTTTGTAAATATTATGTAGCCTTTGATTTAAAGGAGGTAAAAAGTTTTAGTATTGTTGTTGTCGTTTAACTCCCAAGCCAGCCGTGGCCACCCACACTTCTTTTCTGAAGATATAGTATGGCAAGGAATTCTATGCAGTTCCTTTTTCAAAGATGGTCTCCCATCTCCTTTGTTGATTTGCTCATGTCGTTATAGCTGCTAATAGCAGGGAACATGTTAGGAATTAGAGATAAAAAACACTGGCCATCTTTCGGTATGAGAACCATAACTGTCACATGTTTTTGTTTACATTTGAAGAAGAAGATCGTTACTCTCCGTAAAGTTGTTTTTTTTATATATGGGAGGTTAGGGTTAGGATTAGGGTTAGTGTTAGGGTTAGGGATGGGAGAAAAGGGTTTCTTTTTTCTTCAGATAGTGTTAGGGTTAGGGGTGGGGGAAAAGGGTTTCTTTTTTCTTCAGATAGTGTTAGGGTTAGGGTTTGTGTTGGGGTTAGTGTTAGGGTTAGGGGTGGGAGAAAAGGGTTTCTTTTTTCTTCAGATAGTGTTAGGGTTTGTGTTAAGGTTAGGGTTAGGAGAAAAGGGTTTCTTTTTTCTTCAGATAGTGTTAGGGTTAGGGTTTGTGTTAAGGTTAGTGTTAGGGTTAGGGGTGGGGGAAAAGGGTTTCTTTTTTTTTTCAGGTAGTGTTAGGGTTAGTGTTAGGGTTAGGGGTGGGAGAAAAGGGTTTCTTTTTTCTTCAGATAGTGTTAGGGTTTGTGTTAAGGTTAGGGTTAGGAGAAAAGGGTTTCTTTTTTCTTCAGATAGTGTTAGGGTTAGGGTTTGTGTTAAGGTTAGTGTTAGGGTTAGGGGTGGGGGAAAAGGGTTTCTTTTTTTTTTCAGGTAGTGTTAGGGTTAGTGTTAGGGTTAGGGGTGGGAGAAAAGGGTTTCTTTTTTCTTCAGAAATGTAAACAAACCCACGTGGGTTTATAATTGGCAATTATGGTACTTGTACCGTAAGGTGGCCAAAATACTTTTAAATTACTTACCTCCTGTGACATTCGGTAATATGTATTAACATAAGCTAAACCACCTTGTATTCCTTCAATAAATATTACTGCAATGATGATCCAAAAGTTCTTTATGTAATGAAAGAGAACTTGTGTCTGAAGAATGGCCACAATGCCCATCTGGAAAGGAAAAAATTTTTTTTAAATAAATAAAAGCAAATCAAGGAAGAACATATTTTACCGTTATGGTCTACTACTGTAATACAATCCAAGGGGGTGAGGAAAAGTTCCTGGCTTTGGGTAAAAGAAAATACAGGAAAATCAGTTACAGGCACTGGAGTGGCTGTGTGGTAAGTAGCTTGCTAACCAACCACATGGTTCCGGGTTCAGTCCCACTGCGTGGAATCTTGGGCAAGTGTCTTCTGCTATAGCCCCGGGCCGACCAATGCCTTGTGAGTGGATTTGGTAGACGGAAACTGAAAGAAGCCTGTCGTATATACGTGTATATATATATATATATATATATAATATATATATATATATATATATATATATGTATGTGTGTGTTTGTGTGTCTGTCCCCCTCGCATTGCTTGACAACCGATGCTGGTGTGTTTACGTCCCCGTCACCTAGCGATTCAGCAAAAGAGACCGATAGAATAAGTCCTGGGCTTACAAAGAATAAGTCCCGGGGTCGATTTGCTCGACTAAAGGCGGTGCTCCAGCATGGCCGCAGTCAAATGACTGAAACAAGTAAAAGAGTACTTATAATTTTATTCAACATAGTCCTCCCTCTTAGATTCACACACTTATTGTTGAGGTCTCTCAGTTTTTCTAAGCCCTGTCAAAGAACTCAGAAGTTTTGGGCCCCTGACCAAGCCTTTTGTGATACCCTTAAAACCAGGAACTTTTCAGCAACCCCTCATATTTATATATTTTCTTTTTATAGGCCGTTCTATATATTTTGTGTTTTTATGTGCATTTATATTTTTCACCTTCTGTGCTTTTTTATTTGTATTCCTTTCATATGTCGAAGGGCATGGTAATGTTTATATCTGATAAAATGTATGGAAGCATGGTGTATGACTAGAATTAGATGTTTGTTCTCTAATCAATGATCTTTTTTTTGTCTCTATCTCAATTTCATTTCAGCACTTTTTTTTTGCAGTCCTATAAACCCCTATAAAAAGAGGCAAAAAATTATTTCTTGCTATACACACATAAACATATACATATATATATATATACATATATACATATGCTGTAGAAACTCTGCCAGATCAGACTGGAGCCTGGTGCAGCCCCTGGCTTCCCAGACCCCAGTCGAACCGTCCAACCCGTGCTAGCACAGAAAACGGATGTTAAACGATGATGATGATGATGATATACATATATATATATACACACATATACATATATATATATACACATATACATATATATATATACACACATATACATATATATATACACATATACATATATATATACACGCATATACATATATACACATATAATATACATATACACATATACATATACACATACATATATATATACACACATGCACAGATATACAAGGGGATGCTGAAAAGTTCCTGGCTTTGAGTAAAAGAAAATACAGGAGGATCAGTTAATTATGATTTTATTCAGCATATTCCTCTCTCTGGTTCACACACTTATTGCATTGGTCTTTCAGTTTTTCTTATTTCTTGATTTACCACAAGGGGCTAAACATAGAGGGGAGAAACAAGGACAGACAGACAAACATCGATTAATGATGATATACACCGCCGATAGTTGTTGTTGACAAACAACGGCAGTAATTTTATTCAGCTGAATACACATCATTGATTGGTTGAAATTACCGAAATAGGACAAATTTAACAAAAAATAACTTTGTAAATATAAAGTTTTCTCAGAAACGCTAAGAGTAAAAGATGTTTTATATGACACATTCTACCAGTATACGAAGTTTGAAAGTGTTTTGTTACAAAAAATTATTTTCTAAATCTGTCGGTCAAAAGGTAAAGATCCAGGAAGAGGGAATAGGAGGAAGGAGAAGACAGAAGAGGAATGACACATTAAAAGCAAAAAGAATCAGACAAAAGTCATACAACTCTTTACTTTCTCTCTTACTTGTTTCAGTCATTTGACTGCGGCCATGCTGGAGCACCGCCTTTAGTCGAGCAAATCGACCCCGGGACTTATTCTTTGGGAGCCCAGTACTTATTCTATTGGTCTCTTTTGTCGAACCGCTAAGTGACGGGGACATAAACACACCAGCATCGGTTGTCAAGCAATGCTAGGGGGACAAACACAGACACACAAACACATATATATACATATATACGACGGCTTCTTTCAGTTTCCGTCTACCAAATCCACTCACAAGGCTTTGGTCGGCCCGGGGCTATAGCAGAAGACACTTGCCCAAGATGCCACGCAGTGGGACTGAACCCGGAACCATGTGGTTGGTTAGCAAGCTACTTACCACACAGCCACTCCTGCGACAACTGTAGAGAATATCATTGTCTTGAGCATTTAATTTTTTTGTTCTCGATGTGAAAGGAAAGCAGGATCTTTTCGGTTTGAACGGCAGTTTTTTAAAATAATTTCCACGTAACTAAACACTCTTAAACTTCGTATACTGGTAGAATGTGTTTATAAAATATCTTTTTCTCTTGGCTTTATTGAGAAAATTCTATAGTTCGGAAGATATTTGTTGTTGCTTTTTTCTGCTTCAATTTCTGCAATTTCAACCAATCAATGACGTCTATTGAGGTAAAAAACATTCTGTGCCGTATGAATATGTCCCTCATTTAAGAAACAGATTGGGTTTATTTACATTTGTGAAGAAAAAAAGATACCCTTCCCCCCCACCCCTAACCCTAAAACAGATTGAAATGCAATAGATCGATACTAGGGGTCATAATTATGGGTGACAATTTCATATGATACCACTAGAAAAAACTGCCGTTCAAACCGAAAAGATCCGGAAAGCATTACCTGAAAGGAATTACTTGAAGACGATAAATGCTGGACAGAGAAAAGTATAAAAAGGAGAATGAAATTTGTACCTGTAATATAACAGGCACCCAGAGGAATTTCAAATGGAAAAGGTTTACAGATGAGCGGGCAATAAAAACACCAATTTGGTAATCAACTTGATACCTACAAGATCAATAAAATAGATCAATAAGTCAATACAGAATAAAATTGGGAACAAAATAAGCATTACATTTGACAAAGTAATCTGAATGATTAAGATTGGATTGAATCGTTGTTATGAATTAATTATCACCTGTTTCTCTCTCTCTGTCTCACTATAACCTTTCATCAGCTGACACAAGATCACCTCCTCCAATGCCCCCTCTCCACTCAAAAGATTTTTCTGTCTTGCAAAGTATTTGGTGACCCTGTCAATGCAGGTGCCACTTAAAAAGCATCCAGTGTACACTGTAAAGTGGTTGGCATTTGGAAGGGCATCCAGCTGTAAAAACCTTGCCAAAACTGACCTCGCCCTGTCTTTGGTGACCCTGTCAGAGTAGGTACCACTTAAAAAGCATCCAGTGCACACTGTAAAGTGGTTGGCATTTGGAAGGGGATCCAGCTGTAAAAACCTTGCCAAAACTGACCTCGCCTGGTCCTTGGTGACCCTGCAAGTGCAGGTGCCACTTAAAAAGCACCCAGTGCACACTGTAAAGTGGTTGGCGTTTGGAAGGGCATCCAGCTGTAAAAATCCTGTCAAAACAGTCACATCTGGTGCAGGCTTCCACCTGGCTGGCTCCTATCAAATCTTCCCACCCATGCTAGCATGGAAAGCGGATGCTGAATGATGATGATGATGATGCATTATCTTGTAGCTTTGAAATTTAAATGATGTGGTCGTTTATTTTTTGATGTGATTTGTTTGTTTATTATGATGGTGGAGGACAAACAGAAGCACACACACACACACTATTGATTTCGAGCAAGCTCTGTCTAGAAGAGTGCTTTTCAAACTTTTTGCTGGAGTGGAACCCTAAGGAAACATTCCACTGGCTCGAGGAACCCCTGTGCAATAATTTAATAGTCTTATGCACACATATCTGCACAGGAAAATTAAAAATTACTGCCGATTTTAGCAGTTTTGTAACTTCTTGCGGAACCCCTGGACTGTACTGGCGGAACCCTGGTTGAAAACCACTAGTCTAAAAACACACAGGATTTTGAAAGGGTATTTGAAGAGACAAAAGATCAGTAAAAATTGCTCACCAACGATATTGTTCAGCAGATTTTAACCATATATTGTTGAAATAAAGAAGTTCAAACTGTAAAGACAAAGGGAAAAAAAATCGTTAAAGCAAATAATTAACTTCCATAATTACTCAGTACATATTATCACCATCAATACTACATGTCAGAAGTCTTCCCAATAAGGGCTGACCTGGAGCTATACAACAACACAAGCAGTGGCCACACAACCAATGAGAAATAGCAGCTAAATCTCCCTCAAATTACATGTCTTTAAAAAAATAAAAGGATATATTCGATAATACAGTTCTACGTACCCCTAAATAGATAGGGTGGTCACACCTCTTTTACTCTTTTATTTGTTTCAGTCATTTGACTGCAGTCATGCTGGAGCACCGCCTTTAGTCGAGCAAATCGACCCCAGGACTTATTCTTTTGTAAGCCTAGTACTTATTCTATCAGTCTTTTTTTTGCCGAATTGCTAAGTTACGGGGACGTAAACACACCAGCATCAGTTGTCAAACAATGTTGGTGGGGACAAACACACACATATGAAAATATTTTGGCAAATTAAATTTAAATGTTGAAGTGAATCCAACGGATTTTGTGTGTTTTTAAATAGCTTATAAACACCTTCCATGCTGCAACTGTTATATATATATGTGTGTGTATACATATATATATACACACACACACACACACTGTAAATAATGACTTTTTAGTTTACTTTGTTATTTATAAAATGTACAGTCATATACTGTGGAGGTGCAATGGCCCAGTGGTTAGGGCAGCGGACTCGCGGTTGGAGGATCACGGTTTCGATTCTCAGACCGGGCGTTGTGTGTGTTTATTGAGCGATAACACCTAAAAGCTCCACGAGGCTCTGGCAGGGTGGGGTGGCGACCCTTGTTGTACACTTTCGCCCCAACTTTCTCTCACTCTCTCTTCCTGTTTCTTGAGTAACGCTGCAATGGACTGGCATCCCGTCCAGCTGGGGGGGGAACACATATGCCACAGAAACCGGGAAACCGGACCCATGAGCCTGGCTAGGCTTGAAAAGGGTGACGTTTATCGTATGTATACACAATAAACTAAAAGCGTGCTTGATACAAACATTGGAGTTTCATGTAATTTTTTTGAAGACTAGCAAGAAGATAGATTTTAATTCCTTTAACTTGATGATTCTGGCCCATCTCATCAAACTGGTACCTTAAAAAAATTGTAGGTAACGCTGTGATGGACTGGTGTCCTGTCCAGCTGGGGGGAACACATATGCCACAGAAACTGGGAAACTGGACCCATGAGCCTGGCTAGGCTTGAAAAGGGCGAAAGACAGTCATATACTAGCAGATGGGAGAGAAAAGGAAACCACATATTCAAACAGTTACACTACAGATACAATAAAATAAAGAAAGCTGAGACAGAGTAAGTGAGAATGTAATAGAGGGAAAAATAAATTGTTTTGTCTTACCAATGTTTGATTAATATAATACTCAGCAATATAGACCAAACACAATGGTAACATATACTTCACAACTGCCTAAAAAATAGAAAAACGAAAAATATTTAAACCTGAAGAAGCCAGATCAATATTTAACATAGAAATAGTAGCAAAAATTTCAATATAATTAAGTAATAGGTATAGGCACGGCTGTATGCTTTTTGTGTTTAGCTTTGCAGCCATGTGGTTTAGGGTTCTGTTCCAATGTGTGACACCTTAACCCTGGCACGTAAAGAGCACCATCCGATCGTGGCCGTTTGCCAGCCTCGCCTGGCCCCCGTGCCGGTGGCACGTAAAAAGCACTATCCGATTGTGGCTGTTGCCAGCCTCGCCTGGCTCCTGCACCGGTGGCACATAATAAGCACCCACTACACTCGCATTAGGAAGGGCATCCAGCTGTAGAAACACTGCCAGATCAGACTGGGCCTGGTGCAGCCTCCTGGCTTCCCAGACCACAGTCGAACCATCCAACCCATGCTAGCACGGAAAGCGGACATTAAACGATTACGTTTTATCAAGTGTAATGCTTATCGATTTGAATTAATCATACATTATTTTGTAGTTTTGAGATTTCGTTGACATGAGTGTTTATTTTCAAGAACAATATTGTAGGGTAAGTGTGAGAGGCAGGATAGGCCCAATTTAAATGCTAGAGTGTTAAGCAAATGACTTCTGCCATAGCCGCAAGCTGACCAATGTCTTGTGAGTGGACTTGTTACATGGGAACTGTATAGAAACCGGATCTTTACCTTTTGACCGACAGATTTAAAAGACAATTTTTTGTAACTAAACACTTTCAAACACGTTCAACATCTCTTTATCCATGTTAACATGGGGTGGATGAGTCCAGAACAGGAACTAACAAGCCACAGGATACACTGAGCCCCAACGTCTACCTTGGTGTGGTTTCTACAACTGGATGCCTTTCCTAATGTCAACCACTTTACAGAGGGTACTGGGTAATTTTTCTTTTTACAAAGCATTAACACTGGTGAGGCCAACAAGTACTTGAAAGATATAAATCTTTAAATTTACGGAGATGTACTTGCATAGCAAGTGACCTGATCTGAGATCGTGTGCTGGAACGAAAACAATTGCGGCATGAAAGATGTTTCTAAGTCATTTCAAAACACACAAAAACCGTTAGATTCACTTCAAAATTTAAGTTTAATTTGTCAAAATATTTTCATTACTTTGAAACCACGACCTGTTCACTGACAAAACTTTGTGCTGCATCGAAAATATTTTGACAAATTAAATTTAAATGTTGAAGTGAATCTAACGGTTTTTGTGTGTTTCTTAAATGGCTTATAAACACCTTCCACGCTGCAATTGTTAATCTTTAAATTGTTTCAGCTGTGGTCATGCTGGGGCACTTAAAAAAAAAAAAAAAACTCAACAACACCAGAGTATAGTGTTGTGATTAGTGATACATTCAAGAGGACAACAACCAGACCAGAACCCATAGTGGATTGGTCATTGCCAGGGTTAACATCAAAGAGTGGACAGGCATCATCATCATCATCGTTTAATGTCCGCTTTCCATGCTAGCATGGGTTGGACGATTTGACTGAGGGCTGGCGAACCAGATGGCTGTACCAGGCTCCAATCTTGATCTGGCAGAGCTTCTACAGCTGGATGCCCTTCCTAACGCCAACCACTCTGAGAGCATCAATTTTGCTAACTCACAGAGGGAAGAAGAAAGGAGGTGGTGGTGAAATCTGATTGTGGCATCATCAACAAATGCCCAAATGATCACATGGTCAAGGGATAGTAGGAGTAAGAGGAGGATGATATGGAAATGGAGAGGTTAAAACTCACAATTTGAATGCACTTAATCTGATATTTTAGTGCCTTGAACATCTATTCACATTTCTTCAATGTTGGAATATTAAAAACATAAAGACAGTGAAATTTTATACATACACACACACAGATTCATCCATAGACAGAGTGGACATTCAGGTTTTAAACTGCACTTTAGCCCTTTCATTACCAACCCGGCTGAAACCGGCTTGGCTCTGGGTACAAATGTCTTGTTTTCATAAGTTCTGAATTAAAATCTTCCACCAAACCTTAGTCACAATTTATGTTCCTAACACTAGCTGAATGATAACTAAGTTATTTTACTAAATTCTTTGTTATATTTAAAATTGATTGAAAGAAACACAGAGCATCTCAAACGGCTGAAACCGATTCTGGCTTTGTAATACAAATGTCTTGTTTTCATAAGTTTTGAATAAAAATCTTCTACCAAACCTTAGTCACAATTTATGTTTCTAACACTAGCTAAATGATAACCAAGTTATTTTACTAAATTCTTTGTTATATTTAAAATTAATTGAAAGAAACACAAAGCATCTCAAAATAAATACAGTAATGAAAGGGTTAAAATATCATATATAAACCAGTGAAAAATTTTACCCCAATTCTGATGAGTTTTTCTCTTGTATTAAGCATCAATCTCGGAGGTGTTGCTGGAAACAGAAAGAATATTGGTGTTACCATATATATATATATATATATATATATGTATATATAAAATTATAATTAGGGTTCAGCTAACTGCTTCACCACATACCGAAATTAGAAAAGGGAGTTAAAAATTCCCTTTCTACTAGTATAAGAATCTTATAGTAGTAGAAAGGGAATTTTTAACTCCCTTTTCCAATTTCGGTATGTGGTGAAGCAGTTAGCTGAACCCTAATTATAATTATGTGATAATTTTACCTATAAAGGTTATTTTACCAATCTACTTGGTAAAATTGTTAATTAATTGATTAATTAATTAATTAATTTGATTAATAAATTTTACCCTTCTATCATATATATATACATATACGATCATGATGCTGACACCCTAACCATTAAGCTACGCGTCTCCACCTATGTCATTGCGGTAAAACCAAATGAAAAAATGATAATGATGCTACCTTTGATTATCTTTTATTATAAAATAATTCTAATAGGATTGTCCGATTTGTATTTACTAACCAAGGCCATTTGTGTCTTATTTCTAGTCAACTATTTAACTGTCTTTTATTCAATTTAAACCAATCAACATCACATTGTGTACCAAGTTCATCATTCTCATTTTATTTTTTTGTGAACAGGTGCAGGAGTGGCTGTGTGGTAAGTAGCTTGCTAACCAACCACATGGTTCCGGGTTCAGTCCCACTGCGTGGCATCTTAGGCAAGTGTCTTCTGCTATAGCCTCGGGCCGACCAATGCCTTGTGAGTGGATTTGGTAGACGGAAACTGAAAGAAGCCTGTCGTATATATATATATATATATATATATATATATATATGTGTGTGTGTATCTGTGGTTGTCCCCCTAGCATTGCTTGACAACCGATGCTGGTGTGTTTACGTCCCGTCACTTAGCGGTTCGGCAAAAGAGACTGATAGAATAAGTACTGGGCTTACAAAGAATAAGTCCCGGGGTCGATTTGCTCGACTAAAGGCGGTGCTCCAGCATGGCCGCAGTCAAATGACTGAAACAAGTAAAAGAGTAAAGAATAAACAAACAATACCATTATATTGTAGGAGCACTCCGTCGGTTACGACGACGAGGGTCCCAGCTGACACAATCAACAGAACAGCCTGCTCATGAAATTAACGTGCAAGTGGCTGAGTATTCCACAGACGTGCATACCCCTAACGTAGTTCACAGGGAGATTCAGCATGACACAGAGTGTGACAAGGCTGGCCCCTTCAAATACAGGTACAACTCATTTTTGCCAGCTGAGTGGACTGGAGCAACGTGAAATAAAGTGTCTTGCTCAAGGACACAGTGCGTCGCTGGGAATTGAACTCACGACCTTACAATCGTGAGCCGAATGCCCCTAACCACTAAGTCATGCACCTTCACCATTATATTGTAGTAAGTTGTTATAAACAGTTTTTTTAACAAATAATGGATGAAATTAGGTTATGGAAAGCTCAACTGTGCATTTAGGACCACGGTGTGAGTTTTTGAGATATTTTATTTTGGTGGTGGGGGGTGTGTCTTATATGCCATCATATACAGTATTTAATTAATCATTAATAATTACTTACAGTTTAGTAGCATACCGTGGGGAATATCAGTACCAATTGTTTGTAAAACTGGAGGCTTTTGCAACAGGACAAAGTAACTGGAAAGAATTACAGTGAAAAATAGGATAAAGTAACTGGAAAGAATTACAGTAAAAATAGGACAAAGTAACTGGAAACAATTGCAGTAAAAACAGGACAAAGTAACTGGAAACAATTACAGTAAAAATAGGACAAAGTAACTGGAAACAATTACAGTAAAAATAGGACAAAGTAACTGGAAACAATTACAGTAAAAATAGGACAAAGTAACTGGAATCAATTACAGTAAAAATAGGACAAAGTAACTGGAATCAATTACAGTAAAAATAGGACAAAGTAACTGGAAACAATTGCAGTAAAAACAGGACAAAGTAACTGGAAACAATTGCAGTAAAAACAGGACAAAGTAACTGGAAACAATTACAGTAAAAATAGGACAAAGTAACTGGAAACAATTACAGTAAAAATAGGACAAAGTAACTGGAAACAATTACAGTAAAAATAGGACAAAGTAACTGGAAACAATTACAGTAAAAATAGGACAAAGTAACTGGAAACAATTACAGTAAAAATAGGACAAAGTAACTGGAATCAATTACAGTAAAAATAGGACAAAGTAACTGGAAACAATTACAGTAAAAATACAGATTTAGTTTACCATATTTAGATTAACAATTAATATTACAATATTTGAGGGCAGTGAATCAACCAAAAACCAATCGAGCGCCAGACTAAATGCTCTTCAGTATTTAGTTGAGTCCTTCTATATTTTAAATTTAATGTGTTTGGCACCAACTCACCTGAAAATGCCTCTGGTTTCATGATAGAAAACCTTTTTTTTTAAATTTTTTTTTTACTTGTTTCAGTCATTTGACTGCGGCCATGCTGGAGCACCACCTTTAGTCGAGCAAATCGACCCAAGGACTTATTCTTTGTAAGCCTAGTACTTATTCTATCGCTCTTTTGCCGAACCGCTACATTTCATGGATTTAAACACACCAGCATCGGTTGTCAAGCCGATGTTGGGGGGACAAACAGACACAAACACACACACACATGTATATATATCCATATATATGACAGGCTTCTTTTCAGTTTCCGTCTACCAAATCCACTCACAAGGCTTTGGTTGGCCTGAGGCTATAGTAGAAGTCACTTGCCCAAGGTGCCACACAGTGGGACTGAACCTGGAACGATGTGGTTGGTAAGCAAGCTACTTACCACACAGCCACTCCTGCGCCTACTTATTTTAAAGTGTTTGTATTTAAATGACAACTATCCATTGTAAGAATCTTTAGTTAATTGTGTTCCAAACATCAGCTAAATAATAAATAAGTCAGTTATTTTACTAAATCATTTCTCATTTATGCTCCCAACCACATGGTTCTGGGTTCAGTCCCATTGCATGGAACCTTGGGCAAGTGTCCTCTGATATAGCCTTGGGCTGACCAAAGCCTTGTGATTGAGTAGAAGTTCTCATTGTGTGTGTACATGTATAAGAAAGTGCTTGTGCCCTCCTAACAGAGAGGAGGGGAATGAATTTCTTTAGAAACATGGTTACAGAAGGGTTAAACCCAGTCAGAATTTACTTTGCCTTTAATCCTCCTGTGGTCATCATCATCATCATTTAACGTCCGTTTTCCATGCTAGCATGGGTTGGCCGGTTCGACTGGGGTCTGGGAAGCCATGGAGGCTGCGCCAGGCTCCAGTTTGATCTGGAAATGTTTCTACGGCTGGATGCCCTTCCTAACGCCAACAACTCTGTGAGTGTAGTGGGTGCTTTTTACGTGCCAGGGGAGGCTGGCAGCGGCCACAATCGATTGGTGCTTTTTATGTGCCACCAGCACAGAAGCCAGTCAAGGTGGCACTTAAAAATCAATAGTATAGTCCTCAGCTATTACTAAATGTGAATAAATAGTGTAGTTGCAATTATTAATAATTCAACTTATCCTTGCTCATCACTCACCCACACAGCCACACGCAATTATGGGATGACAATGATTATGACTAGACATGCATTTGCTTCTTATTTCTTTACTACCCACAAGGGGCTAAACACAGAGGGGACAAACAAGGACAGACAAACGGATTAAGTCGATTATATCGACCCCAGTGCGTAACTGGTACTTATTTAATTGACCCTGAAAGGATGAAAGGCAAAGTCGACCTTGGCAGAATTTGAACTCAGAATGTAATGGCAGACGAAATAAAAAAGCATTTCGCATGGCATACTAACATTTCTTATTTCTTTATTGCCCACAGGGGGCTAAACATAGAGGGGACAAACAAGGACAGACAAACGGATTAAGTGGATTACATCAACCCCAGTGCGTAACTGGTACTTAATTTATCAACCCTGAAAGGCATAGTTGACCTTGGCAGAATTTGAACTCAGAGCATAACAACAGACGAAATACCTATTTCTTTACTACCCACAAGGGGCTACACATAGAGGGGACAAACAATGACAGACAAACGGATTAAGTCAATTATATTGACCCCAGTGCGTAACTAGTACTTAATTTATCAACCCTGAAATGATGAAAGGCAAAGTTGACCTCGGCGGAATTTGAACTCAGAACATAAAGACAGACAAAATACCGCTAAGCATTTCGCCCAGCATGCAAACGTTTCTGCCAGCTCGCTGCCTTATGCTTTTGCTTTTTGACTTCATAGGTTTTTTTACTATCAGTAATAAAGGATTATTTTTAATGTTAACCGGGATTAAAATGTGATCCCTAGACAGGGGTCTAGAGAAAAGAGAGACTTACCTGAATGCAAAAATGACAGGAATGACAAGCATTACCAGAATCGTGTGACGAGGGGAGAGATTAAGCATGGTGAGTCCTGCATAAGAGAGAGCACCAAAAAGTCCAGCCCCTCCAGTTCCAGAGGACCATGTTGAGACAACATTTCTGGAAAGCATAAACGAAATATGAAAAAATATTAGTGCATTAAATACAAAATCCATGACAATTAAAATTTGAACGGAAAAAAAAGAAGAAATTTAAATGCAACAGGACAAAGTAACTGGAAACAATTACAGTAAAAATAGGACAAAGTAACTGGAAAAAATTACAGTAAAAATAGGACAAAGTAACTGGAAAAAATTACAGTAAAAATAGGACAGAGTAACTGGAAAAAATTACAGTAAAAATAGGACAAAGTAACTGGAATGTGATTTTTCTTAAAGATAGATGTTTAATTAAGATTAAGCTATAACCAATATCATTATCATCATCTGAACGTTCAACTTTTCCATGCTTGGATGGGTTGGACAGAGTTTATTGAAACACATTTTCTACAGCTGGGTGCCCTTCCTGTTGCCAACCTTCACCTGCTTCAAGCAAGGTAATATTTCCCCATGGTTAGACATGTTTTCACAGAATATTGGAAATAAACGACATTCATTTACAATGATCATGTGATGTCAAAACAAGGAGACACACACACACATGCACACAAAATGGGCTTTTTTTTCAGTTTCTGTTTACCAAATCCATTCACAAAGCTTTGGTTGGCTCTGAGCTATAATAGAAGACAGTTGCCCAATATGCCATGCAGTGGGACTGAACCCTAAACTATTGTATTTGGGAAGCAAACTTAAATACACAGCCACATCTGCACCAGGTAAATATTGAAATCTGATACATTGAGACAGGTGGAATGGTTGGTGTTAGGAAGGGCATCAAGCTGTAGAAACCATGCCAGTTCAGATTGGATCCTGGTGCAATGGCCCAGTGGTTAAGGCAGCGGACTCGCGGTCGGAGGATCGCAGTTTCGATTCCCAGACTGGGCGTTGTGTGTTTATTGAGCGAAAACACCTAAAAGCAACACGAGGCTCCGGTGGGGGGTGGCGGCGATCCCTGTTGTACTCTTTCACCCCAACTTTCTCTCACTCTTTCTTCCTGTTTCTTGAGTAACTCTGCGATGGACTGGTGTCCCATCCAGCTGGGGGGAACACATATGCCACAGAAACCAGGAAACCAGGCCCATGAGCCTGGCTAGGATTGAAATGGGCGACGTTTATCGTTTTATATGCTGAAGAACCTCTCCTAATGACAATTCCATACCTCTTTCTCTTTTCTCTCATTCTCCAGTGAGCACAGAATCAGATTTCATGAATACTTACTTGTGAAAAAATGAAGTTAAACTCAGGAATGTAACTTCTCCTAATCCAGAGCTGAAGCTGGCAAAACAAACACCTGTCCAAAAACAAAATATATAATTATATAGTAGCCAGCAATAATAAATCTCTGAACGAGATGTAAACAGTAACTGCACGACAATGTCAGGTATACTAGCCATCTCAATATGGCTAACCACTAAGGGTGGGTGTTACTGTAGCTTTTAGCCCCAGGAGATCATCGTCTCCAGCTGGCTTTAGGCACACTTTCTTTGCTCTTATGATATTTGCAAAGGGAGGTCATCCCTCTCTCGTAAACCTAAGAGATACACACGGACTAGAAACAGCAGTCCGTGAGTATCACTTAGGTTTATGAGAGAGGGATGACCTCCCTTTGCAAATATCATAAGAGCACAGAAAGTGTGCCTAAAGCCAGCTGGAGACGATGATCTCCTGGGGCTAAAAGCTACAGTAACACCCACCCTTAGTGGTTAGCCATATTGAGATGGCTAGTATACCTTACATATATAGTAGCCACTGTCCTATTATTATATAAAGATTGTTTTTGAGTTTCATACTTTTGTATTGTACACACAAATTTGAAACAACTCTGAAGAATTCTTTCAAGTTTCTAAAGCACATTCAATAGTGAAGCCTGACAGTACAATCTCTAAAGGAAAGACCATGGACATCTTCCATCAGTGCAGTTAAGAACCTAGCTCCCTTTTCAAGCCTAACCAAGCTCATGGGTCCGGTTTCCCGGTTTCTGTGGCGCATGTGTTCCCCCCAGCTGGACGGGACGCCAGTCCATCGCAGCGTTACTCAAGAAACAGGAAGAGAGAGTGAGAGAAAGTTGGGGCGAAAGAGTACAAGAGGGGTCGCCACCACCCCCTGCCGGAGCCTAGTTGAGCTTTTAGGTGTTTTTGGAAAAAAGAATGTTCATGCAAATAGAAGCACTGTTTCATAGGGTTCACAATGGCTTCTGTGTAAAACTTATTAGGAGTCTTCAATATGTATTTATACACACAGTTCATCACTAGCATCATTCAAAGTCTCTTTTCTATGCTGGCATGGGTTGGATGGTTTGACAGGAGCTGGTCAACCGGAGAGCTACCCAGGCTACAATTGTCTCTCTTGATATGGTTTCTATGGTTGGATGCCCTTCCTAATGCCAACCACTTTGCAGTGTGTACTGGGTGCTCTTTAGATGACACTGACACAAGTGCTTTATATGTGCACCGGCACATGATACAAGGAACAGGCATGGGTGCCTTACATGTGGCACTCGCATGGGTGCTTTACATGTGGCACTCGCATGGGTGCTTTATATGTGGAATTGGCATGAGTGCCTTACATGTGGGACTGGCATGGGTGCCTTACATGTGGGACTGGCATGGGTGCCTTACATGTGGCACTGGCATGAGTGCTTTACACGTGGCACTGGCATGAGTGCTTTACATGTGGCACCGTCATGGGTGCTTTACATGTGGCACCGGCATGGGTGCTTTACATGTGCCACTGGTATGGGTGCTTCACATGTGCCACTGGCATGGATGCTTTACATGTGGCACTGGCATGGGTGCTTTACATGTGGCACTGGCATGGATGCTTTACATGTGGAACTGGCATGGGTGCTTTACACGTGGCACTGGCACGGGTGTTTTACATGTGGCATTAGCATGAGTGCTTTACATGTGGCACTAGCATGGGTGCTTTACAAGTGACACTGGCAAGGGTGCCTTGCATGTGTCACTGGCATGGGTGCTTTACATGTGGCATTGGCATGAGTGCTTTACACGGCACTTGCATGAGTGCTTTACACGTGGCACTGGCATGGGTGCTTTACATGTGGCACTGGCATGGGTGCTTTACATGTGGCACTGGCATGGGTGCTTTACATGTGGTACTGGCATGGGTGCTTTACACGTGCCACTGGCATGGGTGCTTTTTTCATGAAACCTGCAAAGGCGCTTCACACTGTTGGTTTAAAAAAAAGTATCTAGCCAATAAACAGGGGATTTTTAGGGGGTTGTACCTCTGAGAAACCTAAACCTTGTGTAGAATACACACCCCTTCTCTAACTTGAGTCATGCATAATTAAGCCAGCAGCACCTAGTCGAACAAACACTTCCGCGCATGCGTAATACAATAACGGTGATGTTCTTAACTGTTATATGGGAATGTAAATATGTTTGCAAATTGTTTTTGTTACATGTTATTCTGTGTTCTGAAAACTTTTATTTTAATAAATGTTGCTTACTGCAAGTTATGGATGATTCTTTTATGACTTCATTGCTTTCAGGCTTAGCTTAAGGTATTTTTGCGCCTGGCATCACAAAATGCGTTTGAATAAAAACATTGCTGGACAGCAAATAGAGACTCGGACATTGTTAGAAAATATTTTTCATTTTTAACCTCGTATATAGTACACACTAGGGATTTTGACCTTTAAAATTTGGGGATAATGCGGGTTAAACTCGAGGATTTACGGTAATGGTAGTTAGTTTCAGAAAGTAGAAATTTGAGGAAAGCAGTAAAGAAGTTATTTGAATAATATGACTGAATATACAAGCAAATATGGTATTGAGAAGAATTTTTTTAAAAAATCAATAATTACCAATAATACTGAAGACAACATTTGAAGCTACTGAAACTAGTATGAAACTGAGTGTAGTTGTAGCGATGATTACTGTCACCTTTAAGCTGAAATAGTAAGAAAAAAAAATAACGTTAAATGTAGCTGTTAATTAATATGTTAATGAGGTGGCAAGCTGGCAGAAACGTTAGCACGCTGGACGAAATGCTTAGCGGTATTTCGTCTGTCGTTACATTCTGAGTTCAAATTACGCCGAGGTATGGCACCTTAGGCAATTGTCTTCTACTATAACCCCACACAGCCAACAAAGCCTTTTGAATGGATTTGGTTGGCAGAAACTGAAAGAAGCCTGTTGTGTGCATGTGTGTGTTGTATGTGAGTGTGTATATATATATACAAGGCGCAGGAGTGGTCGTGAGGTAAAGAACCTTGCTTCCCAACTATATAGTACCAGGTTCAGTCCTACTGCATGGCACCTTGAGTAAGTGTCTTCTACTATAACTTTGGGCTGATCACTTGAACTTACCTTTGTTATTACTATATATATATATATATATATATAGCTAAAACTTGAAAATCGCCATTACCATTACGATTCTGCAATTTAAACTCCCAATTCAACTTACTTTCTTCTTCAATTTCAACTCCCGGTCGATGCCCGCAGCAAGTTCTTAAAAATTTATCTTACTATTTTTATTCGTTGTTAGTACGTTTATTCATACATTGATAACTTGATTCGTCTTACCCATCTCATTCGCTACGAAAATTTAACCTTTTAGGCTACTTTCAAGCCTTCGCCATAACTTGATTTATCTTTCCTATCTCTCTCTCTACAAAATTTAACCTTAGGCTACCTCAAGCCGTAATCCCATCTCTTCCCATCTTTCCGCCATTGGCGGTGCGCCCGCCCCCCACCCCCACCACCAATACCGGTGAACTCTGTTCTCACCAACACCACCACCACCAATACGGTGAACACTGTTCTCACCCCCCACCACCAATACCAGTATACCCTGATCTCACCATCTACACCGGATACGCCTTACTCATCTACACCGGGTACGCCCTACTCCCTCCCCCTCCCCCCACTACCCCTTCTCCTCATATGCTTTCACTGTGAAAAGAGAGCTGCTAGCGCCATAGCTCATCAACTGCCCACCGATCTTACGCTTCCTCCTGACACTGCCTCATTCCGACCATCCCCTTTAGTACCCTCCCGCCTCGTAATATCCTACGTTTTTATTTCTTAGGAACCTTCACCAACCCCTTCCTGCCATCGTTCCTCCATACCCCAACCTTCCCACTGGTTGCTCCCCTATATTACCCGCCTCAACTGGACCCCCCCTCCCCAACTCAACTCTAGAATATCTGTATTTCTTTCCTCTACCTAATTACGTTACTCAGTGACGATAAATGCTGTGACTACAAAGACCCGGGCTGCTTTCTGCAGCAATTCCACATACCCCCTACCCATTCTAAGTACCCCGGATCCCCAAAGTACCCCGGACCTCGTTGCCCCCGTGCCGCTGACACGTTAAAATGCTCGAACCGATCGTGACGATGCCGGACCCTCCGGCCCCTGTGCAGGTGGCACGTAAAAAGCACCCAATCCACTCACGGAGTGGTTGGCGTTAGGAAGGGCATCCAGCCGTAGAAACTCTGCCAGATTCAGACTGGAGCCTGGTGCGGCCCCTGGCTTCCCAGACCCGGTCAAACCGTCCAACCCGTGCTAGCGCGGAAAGCGGACGTTAAACGATGATGATGATGATATATATATATATATATATACACGTATATATGTTGGTGCATTTATGTCCCTGTAACTTAGCAGTTCAGCAAAAGAAATTGATAGAATAAGTACCAGGCTTAAAATATAAATACTAGGGTAAATTCATTCGACTAAAACTTCAAGCCAGTGCCCCAGCATGGTCGCAGTCTAATGACTGAAACAAGATATATATATATATATATATATATATATATATATATATATATATATATATATATATATATGAGTGTGACTACTAGTGTTGGTTTGTTTACATCTATGTAATTTAACAGTTTGGCAACATTGATCAACATAAGTACTGTGGTTGATTTGTTTGATTAAAACTCGTCAAAGCAGTGCCCCAGCATGACCACTGTCCAATGACTGAAACAAGAAATAAATAAATTTTCCTTCACATTTTGCTTCTAAGTTTTGCTCTTTTATCAGGTTTGTAATGAACTCTACAAAAGCACACATCATCATCATCATTTAACGTCCGCTTTCCATGCTAGCATGGGTTGGACGATTTTGACTGAGGGCTGGTGAACCAGATGGCTGCACCAGGCTCCAATCTGATCTGGCAAGGTTTCTACAGCTGGATGCCCTTCCTAACGCCAACCACTCCGAGAGTGTAGTCGGTGCTTTTTACGTGCCACTGGCATGATGGCCAGTCAGGTGGTACTGGCAATTACCTCGCTTGAATCTTTTTACACACGCCTCTGGCACAGGTGCCAGTAAGGCGACGTTGGTAACGTTTACGCTTGAATGGTGCCCTTTTACGTGCCACTGGCATGGAGCCAGTTGAAAACTAAACTGAATTGTGACTGATTTACTGAACGGAGCAGCAAATAGTGACATGTCGTCTCGACTAACTGTGAGACAAAAATACATCGATATTTGATACTGAAGAAAATGGTAAAAGAATAACTTACTTGTAAGACAGTTTCTGGATGTAGAGTGGTGAGGATAATTTTATCAACAGTGCCGGAAGAATATCAGCAAGCAGGATAGCCTACATAAATAAAGGAAATATAGATGTCACTATGAATTTCCTGTCCCTTACAAATCTGTGATTGTCAGATTCTTCAGATGGGTTTGTACATTCTTTTCATTTCTACTCTAGGCACAAGGCCTGAAATTGGGAAGGGGGGTAGTCGATTAAATCAACCTCAGTATGCAACTGGTACTTAATTTATTGATCCCGAAAGGATGAAAGGCAAAGTTGACCTCGGCAGAATTAGAACTCAGAATGTAAAGACAGTTGAAATACCTATTTCTTTACTACCCACAAGGAGCTAAACATAGAGGGGACAAACAAGGACAGACAAATGGATTAAGTTGATTATATCGACCCCAGTGTGTAACTGGTACTTATTTAATCAGCCCGAAAGGATGAAAGGCAAAGTCGACCTTGGCGGAATTTGAACTCAGAACGTAGCGGCAGATGAAATACCGCTCGGCATTTCGCCTGGTGTGCTAATGATTCTGCCATCAAGCCATCTTGCTTTTTACATTCTATTATTTATCAAATAGTAAAGAGAAACATAGTTTATTCAGTGGCTGGAAATAATTTCATGGAAGGCTGCAGATGGAAAAAAAACAAAAAAAATAAATAGGTGCAATGTAGCTTGCCTCCCAGCCACATGGTTCCGGGTTCAGTCCCACTGCGTGGCACATTGGGCAGGTGTCTTCTACTATAGCCTCGGGCCGACCAAAGCCTTGTGAGTGGATTTGGTAGACAGAAACTGAAAGAAGCCTGTCGCGAGCGCACACATGCATTCCTGTCTTGGCATTGCATTCTAATTGTAAACAAATGTCACCATCATACAAGGTGTGTTGTTCATTTGCAATTTGCCATGAAAACATGTCCGGCCTTCTGTTTCTTGTGTTCAAAGGACAAGCACGAATATTAACTTAGCTTGCAAAATAGTGAGAGTTGGGGACAGTAAGGGCATCCAACCACAGAAAAATCTACCTCTATGAAATCTGTCTGACCCATGCAAACATGAAAAAAACGATAATGATGATGATGATGTGTTGGTAACAAAAATTTGAAAAAAATAAAGTGACTTACACCAGTTCCAATTTCATTACAAGTCAGATATTTGGTATCGGAATCCGTGGTGGCGTTGCCAAATGCACCAGACTTGAAATACAGAAAGAACAGAAATCAAAGAATAAGATAATTGTTTATTCTATTAGCTGAAATTGTAATTAAAGACACATGATTTATATATATATATATATATATATATATGTAGGTCCCGGGTTGAGTCGGGGTTAACCACGGTAAATAAGGTACTCAATACATAGCAGAGTAAATTAATTTATTTTATAGAAGGAGCTTCTACAGGACTAGAACTGTTTCATTCAAAAGAAATCATCAGGAAGCTTCCTGATGATTTCTTTTGAATGAAACAGTTCTAGTCCTGTAGAAGCTCCTTCTATAAAATAAATTATATATATATATATATATATATTCGTTTTGCAAGATTCCTGATGTGAAATCATGTGTTGAAACATATATTGTTGTATTAGGGGAAGGTCATGTTGCCAGTTTAGCCAAAAAAACACACGGACTATATATTTGGTGTTAATTTGCTTCAGCATCACATTACATTACATTACTTTATTTTATTTTATTTAATTATTTTATTATATTCGTTCGCCAGCCTCATCTGGCACCTGTGTCGGTGGCACATAAAAAACACCATCCGAGCGTGGCCGTCTGCCAGCCTCGTCTGGCACCTGTGTCGGTGGCACATAAAAAACACCATCCGAGCGTGACCGTCTGCCAGCCTCGTCTGGCACCTGTGTCGGTGGCACATAAAATCACCCACTACACTCTCGGAGTGGTTGGCGTTAGGAAGGGCATCCAGCTGTAGAAACACTGCCAGATCTGACTGGCCTGGTGCAGCCTTCGGGCTTGCCAGACCCCAGTTGAACCATCCAACCCATGCTAGCATGGAAAGCGGACGTTAAACGATGATGATGATATATATATATTCGTTTTGCAAGATTCCTGATGTGAAATCGTGTGTTGAAACATATATTGTTGTATTTGGGGATGGTCATGTTGCCAGTTTAGCCAAAAAAACACACAGACTATATATTTGGTGTTAATTTGCTTCAGCATCACATTACATTACATTACATTACTTTATTTTATTTTATTTAATTATTTTATTATATTATTTCGTTTCATTTTATTTTTTTTATAATTAATTTTATTTTATTGTATTTTATTTTATTTTATTATTTCATTTTATTTTATTATAATTTATTCTATTATATTTTTTCTTTTCTTTCATTATATTATTTCATTTTATTTTATTTTTTATTATAATTTATTTTATTTTATTTTTTATTATAATTTATTTTATTTTTTCTTTTCTTTTATTAGTTCTTTTATTTTAGTTTTTCTTTTATTTTATTTTTTCTTTTCTTTTCTTAGTTCTTTTATTTTATTTTTTATTTTATTTTATTTTTTCTTTTCTTTTATTATATCATATAAACAAGTAAACAAGTAAAAGAGTAAAGAGTAGGTTTTAGACAATGTAGAGCAACAAGTCATGCACACGCACACACACACACCACACAGAGGCAGAAAAATGTGCTATACTAACATCATATGTAACAGACTGGTTTTTATTTTCCTTTTCTTTCAGAATATCATGAGCAGCACTCAGCATTATCACATAGGCAAAGTTATTGCACAACCCAAATATCCTGGAAAAGAATAAAATATGAAATTACATTATATATAGACACAGGAGTGGCTGTCTGGTAAGTAGCTTGCTTACCAACCACATGGTTCTGGGTTCAGTCCCACTGTGTGGCTCCTTGGGGATAGTGTCCTCTACTATAGCCTCGGGCCGACCAAAGCCTTGTGAGTGGATTTGGTAGACGGAAACTGAAAGAAGCCCGTCGTATATATGTATATATATGTATGTGTATGTGTGTTTGTGTGTCTGTGTTTGTCCCCCTAGCATTGCTTGACAACCGATGCTGGTGTGTTTATGTCCTCGTCACTTAGCGGTTCAGCAAAAGAGACCGATAGAATAAGTACTGGGCTTACAAAGAATAAGTCCCGGGGTCGAGTTGCTCGATTAAAAGGCGGTGCTCCAGCATGGCCGCAGTCAAATGACTGAAACAAGTAAAAGAGTAATACAAATAACTGGCACCAAAAAACGGTAAAGTTTAGATTAAATGAATGGGAGGGCATCTTAAATTATCTCATATTTTTATTAAGGCTGCAACCTGGCAGGATTCTTAGAGCACAGCAGACAAAAATGCTTCATGGCATTTCTTCCAATTCTTTACATTTCGAGAAATTACATTACACAGACAACTGGCACTAAAAAATGGTCGAGTTTAGATTAAATGAATGTGAGAGCAGTAGCAAAAATGAAATCATCTTTAACTCTTTCGTTACCAACCCGGCTGAAACCGGCTCTGGCACTGAGAACAAATGTCTTGTTTTGAATTAAAATCTTCCACCAAACCTTAGCCACAATTTATGTTCCTAACACTAGCTGAATGATAACTAAGTTATTTTACTAAATTCTTTGTTATATTTAAAGTAATTGAAAGAACCACACAGCATCTCAAAATAAATACAATAACGAAAGGGTTAAATATCTCAACATCATTCTTCTTATTATTATTATTAAGGTGGCTAGCTGGCAGAATCGTTAGCAGTATTTCACCTATCGCTACATTGTGAGTTCAAATTCTGCCAAGGTCAACTTTGCCTTTCACCATCTTTGGGTTAATATACTAAGTACCAGTTGCGTACTGCGGTCAATGTAATCAACTCCTCCTCCTCCCTCAAAATTGCAGCCCTTGTGGCAAAATTTGAAACTACTATTATTATTATTAGGGTGGCGACCTCGGCGTAATTTGAACTCAGAACGTAACGGCAGACGAAATACCGCTAAGCATTTTGCCCGGCGTGCTAACGTTTCTGCCAGCTTGCCACCTCATTGGTTTTATGTCTTGTCCAAAATACTTTTAACATTTTTTTTCTATATTCACATTTCAAAAGCTTCTGCTTTGTCAGTTTTCATCAATGTCCATGTTTCTATACCATATAAAAATTTTGTTTTTCCTGCCTTTAACCCGCCTTAACGCGGAGTATAGGCCACTTATAGCTGAATTCCACAAGGCGGCGAGCTGGCAGAAACGTTAGCACGCTGGGCGAAATGCGTAGCCGTATTTCGTCTGCCGTTACGTTCTGGGTTCAAATTCCGCCGAGGTCGACTTTGCCTTTCATCCTTTCGGAGTCGATAAATTAAGTACCTATTTCTTTACTACACAGAAGAGACAAACAAGGACAAACAGAGGGATTAAGTCGATTACATCGGCCCCAGTGCGTAACTGGTACTTATTTAATCGACCCCAAAAGGATGAAAAGCAAAGTTGACCTCGGCGGAATTTGAACTCAGAACGTAATGGCAGACGAAATACCGCTAAGCATTTCGCCCGGCGTGCTTACTGTCTCTGCCAGCTCGCCGCCTTAAGTACCATTAAGTAAATTAAGTACCATTTACGCACTGGGGTTGATGTAATCGACTTAATCCATTTGTCTGTCCTTATTTGTACCCTCTGTGTTTAGCCCCTTGTGGGTAGTAAAGAAATATAGTTGAATTCCACACACAAATATATTTTGACAGTGAAGGTGCATGGCTCACTGGTTCGAGTGTTGGGCTCACAATCATGAGGTAGTGAGTTCAATTACCATGCCGGACTGTGTGTTGTGTTCTTGAGTAAGACACTTTATTTCACATTGCTCCAGTTCACTCAGCTGTAGAAAAGAGTTATGATGTCACAGGTGCCAAGCTGTGTTGGCCCCTTTACCTTTCCCTTGGATAACACCAACCAGTGGTATTGGTGAGAGGAGGCTGGTATGCATGGGTGACTGGTCTTTCATAAAACAAACTTGCCCAGACTTGTGCCTCAGAGGGTAACTTTCTAGGTGGAATCCCATGGTCAGTCATTCATGACCGAAGGGGGTTTTTACTTTACACTTTGATAGATTCAAGTAATTGGCGTGAAGTAGATTAAATACTTTAATGATAAAGACGAGAGGTTGGTGATATTGATGATAGGAAGAATTTGGCAGTTGCTTACCAAAAAGCTAAGAGATTTCTTTTATTTTCCTTCTCTTCATGCTTCATAGAATCCACTGAAGTAAAAGAAAATATGTCATCAGAAAAATAAGGATATTAACACAACCTCATACGCATGCACAGAAATATACACATCATCATCATCGTTTAGCATCCGCTTTCCATGCTAGCATGGGTTGGACGGTTCAACTGGGGTCTGGGAAGCCAGAAGGCTGCACCAGGCCCAGTCTGATCTGGCAATGTTTCTACGGCTGGATGCCCTTCCTAACGCCAACCACTCCGTGAGTGTAGCTGGTGCTTTTTACGTGCCGCCAGCACAGGTGCCAGACGAGGCTAGCAAACGGCCACGATTGGATGGTGCATTTTACATGCCACTGGCACGGGGGCCAGGCGAGGCTGGGAACAGACACGAACGGATGGTGCTTTTTACGTGCCACCAGCATGGGGGCCAGATGAGGCTGGCAACGGCCACGAACGGATGGTGCTTTTTACGTGCCACTGGCACGAGGCCAGTCGGGGCGGCACTGGCAACGGCCACGTTCGGATGGTTCTCTTATGTGCCACTGGCACTGTACAGATAAATATACACTTAAAGAATGAAAGAGAGGAAAAGAGAGAGAGAGAGGGAATCATTTAAACGTCTGATGTCAAATAAGTCAGCTTCGATTCAGTGACATGAAATAAGTGATGCCAACTGGCTGTGAAAAATGACCCAAAGCACTACCCACAAATCCTGCTGATCCTCCTGCTTTTCCATTCTTCATAACTCTTTTGCTTCAATTACAGCTAACAGCCCTGCCAGTCTAAAGACTGGATTGCTCTCCATGTTCTCACTTCATTGACTTTTCCATATCCAACAACCTCTCTCTCTCTCTCTAATATTGGGTTGGTGAATAATTATTGTGGCTTTTTTTTTCAACAAATTTTATTCAACAAAAACAATAACAGCATATAACAAAAATATCTTTAAATGATTATTCTGGAGCATATTCACCATCTACTTCAATTACTGCTTCCCATTTGCTCAGCAGATGGTCAGATCGTCAATTAAAGATGTTTTTGTTAAATATTGTTATTGTTTTTGTTGAATAAAATTTGCTGAAAAAAAGCATCAATAATTATGCACCAACCCAAAAATAAATATATATTTTCCACCTTCCTTTAATTCCATCTGGGACCACTTCATCGCTGTCTGTCCCACTTCATCGTTCAAGTAAGAAATATATTTGCACCCCCTCGTCTCCAGCATCCCATACAATCTTGCAAACCCCCACCCTGTCTTCCACCTACCCACTTTGAGGCTAACTGGACACCTCATCTCCTCTCTCTCTCTGCAACTACTTCTGATCATCCTCTTCCTTTCCTTAATAAATATGAGAAACCATGCAGCCCTTCTACAAGAACCTGGTCTGTTCCCAACTCACCCACAATTCTCTCGTAGGAACCTGTAGTCCCCTAGCATAAAACTGATCTTCCTCTCCTTCAGGGTTTGTAGTTTTGCAAGCTGCACATAGCAACCTCAGTAATGGGGTGGCACAAAAAATGCACCCTGTACTTGTTGTAAAGTGGTTGGCATAAAGAAGGGCATCCAGCCATAGAAACTATGCCAAAGTAGACTTTGAAGTATGATGCAGTTCTTGGACTCAGTGGATCCTCTCAAATTGTGTGACCCATATCAGCAAAGAGCATAAGTAAAAAGTAAAATAAAATTGCCTTCTCGAATCATGCCAACTCACGAGGGCCGATTTCCTGGTTTCCATTGTATATAAATTCCCCACCTGGATGGGACGCTGGTCCGTCCCAGGGTTATTCATTTTTTACCAGTTGAGTGAAGTGGAACAACATGAAATGAAGTGAAGTGCTTTGCTCAAGAACACAACGCGTTGCCCAGTCCAGGAATTGAAACCATAATCTTATGATCATGAGTCCAACACCCTAACCACTAAGCCATGTGACTTCACTGGAAGCCTAGTCTGTCATAGGGTTACCTATTAACAGCTGAGTGGACTGTGGCAGCATGAAATGAAGTGTTTTGTTCAAGGACGCAACATGTCGCCCGGTCCAGGAATTGAAACCACAAACTTACGATCATGTGTCTAACACCCTAACCATTTAGCTATGCGCCTCCACGCGAGAATAGAACATAAACGTTGAATGATGATGATGACAATGATAATGATGATGATGAAGACCCAGTGAGTAATGAAGAGGTTAGTATTAAAATTGTGGCTTACAGGAATGTTGTGAATTGTTTTGCATTGTAGAAGTGGAGTGTTCAGAAGGAAGCAGGTAGGTAGAATCTTCAGCGTTCACTTGATCTAAAAAAAAAAGATTTTAAAAAATGGTAAAATGTGCATACAACTATTTCTCAAAAAAACATGACTAGTAAGGTTGGAGGAATTAGAAGAACAGAATGAGAGGATTTAGTACAGCTGTTTAGATACTGGCATTTTGCCATGGGTGATAGGGCATTCAACCTGCTTTGTACTTTTTGGCACTCAAGGAAACAGGAATATGCAGAGAGAGACAAAGAGAAATATTACAGTTTATTAATTGAATATGACCACCTGACAGAAACTTCACGGTGAGTGGGCTTGAGGATCAGCCAGGAAAAGACAAAAGTGCTGCATATCAACAACAAGCAGGAAAAGCCAATCACAATTGAGGGGGCACCTGTGGAGGATGTTAGTGAGTTTGTCTATCTTGGAAGCAAGATCAGCAAATCAGGTGGATCAGACAAGGACATCACAGCAAGAAGGAAGAAGGCTTGGCAAGCCTTCGCTATTCTTCGGCCGGTATGGAAGTCCATTGCCATCTCAACTCGAACTAAACTCCACTTATTTGGTTCAAATGTAAAATCTGAGCTTTTGTATGGCTCTGAAACATGGAGAGCCACCTGCAGCAACTATAAGAAGATCCAGAACTTCATCAACAAATGTCTCCGGCAGATCCTCCGTCTGAAGTGGTTTGACAGAGTGCCAAACACCGACCTGTGGGAAAGGGCCAACCAGGAGAGCCCATGCATGTTCAGATTAGACGAAGGAAACGGAGATGGATCGGACACACACTGCAGAAAGAACCCTCAAATGTGACACAACAAGCACTTGACTGGAACCCGCTGGGGAAAAGGAAGCGAGGACACCTGAAGCAGACATGGAAGTGGAGCATTTTGGACGAGCTCAGGACCGCCGGCCTGACATGGGAAGCAGCCAAGAAACATGTCAATGACTGCAAAAAGTGGAAAACAACTGTTGAGGCCCTATGCTCCACAAGGGGCAAAAAGGATTATTATTATTATTATTAAGAAGAAGAAGGAGGAGGAGGAACTGTTTTTCTTTTAACAATAATCATAAGGTTTAGCTTGGTTCCATCAGCTAAACAAAAAACAGTATCATGTTTTTTTGTCTTGTTGCTCTTCCATAGTAATACTCCATATTTTATTCAATGCTCTGTTCCTTGACATGTTACAGGAAAAACAACAAAAAACAAATATGTATCTTATAAAATAATAATAAATGTGCCCTTGTAAAGCCTAGCCAGGCTCATGAGCCCAGTTTCTATGGCGTATGTGTCCCCCAGCTGGACGGGATGCCAGTCCATTGCAGCGTTACTCATTTTTGCCAGCTGAGTGGACTGGAGCAACGTGAAATGAAGTGTTTTGCTCAAGAACACGTGTTGCCCGGTCCAGGAATTGAAACCACAATCATACGATCATGGTGCTGACACCCTAACCACTAAGCCACGCACCCCCACATGTATCTCATACATGTCTTGAATTTGACACAGTCCAAAGTCATACCACCTCCTCAGTTTTATTATAAAGCAATGAAACTGCACAATCATTTCGTCTACATCAGAAGGAAGCTTCTATGAAGTATTTGTTTTCTGACTTACAGCTAAAGAATGTCTTCTGAAGAATCTTTGGCACCATCCATTCAGAAACTTGAAAGATTGACTAATTCCATATTTCTCATCTTTTGACATTTTCTTTGCTTGTAACTTTACATCCGATGTTCTTGTCTTGTCTTATGACGGCGTTCACCCAGGGCAGGTTGAGCTGGCTTCTTCTCTGGTCCTAACGGCATCACGAACCATGGCGGCCCACGCTCGACGGTCCTGTGCAAGGTCACTGGAGATAGCGAGCGATTCGTGGTTCCATCTGTGCAGACTGACCACCTGCAGACCTGAGAGCTCAGAGAGGTCCTCCTTTATCGTCGTTGCCCAGGTCTTCAGCTGCCCGCCTGCACTAGCTGGGAAGTGGAGGTGGGAGGAGGACATCGCAAATCAGCTCACCCTCTGGACACCGGGCTGCATGACCGAACCACCTTAAGCGCCGTTATAAAAGCA